>NW_015090864.1:11777660-11927179 GCF_001431845.1 Calidris pugnax | reverse complement strand
TTTTTTTTTTTTTTTTTTTTTTTTTTTTTTTTTTTTTTTTGCCACACTAGAATAGTGCAAAGGACCAGAAGGAGTTGGTGGTCTCATATTTTTAAACATCAGAATTCTTCTGGTATGTCTACAGCTTCACCATCTGCTTCACAAAAACTCCACACTGCAGTCAACTAGGAATGTAAGAGAAAAAAAGTGCAATTTGCTTATGTAGTGCAATTGTAAAAACTTTAAAAAGTGCAAAAAGTAACCTAGTAAGAAAAAAACCCCACCATAGCAAGATAAGATACTAAAAATTAGTAAAGCTACAAATATGAGAGTCTACTTTTGGATAAACTAAGCTTTAACATGAAGCAATAGATCTGAAGAGAAATTTAGACAGTGATTCATAAATTGTGGGACACCACTGTCTCAGCAGGTTCCTTTTATCCTAATTAATCACTTTCTAAAAAGGTGAGATAATTTCTGAGTTGGGTCATTGAAATTGTCCTTACAAAGAGTGAAGTATCCTTAATAGATCAGAAAGATCTTTTTCTAAACCATAATGATGAAATCATTTGCTTGAATAGATTTAGCCACATGGTGCCAGTTTCCAATATAATATGAATAAACTAGCCATTCAAATTAAGAACATACCTGTGGTGATTTCAGGGCAAAATAGAATGAAACCAGCCTCTGGGAATTTCCATAATGGAAATAACATTGATATATCTTGCATTATGCCAAACACGTTTTGTTATAATGCATATATATATTTTTAAAATCTCCTATTTTATTGTTGGTTTAAACATTAGAAGTTTTTGTTGCTTAAAAGATCAGGCTCATATCTCCAGTTTCTCCTTGATACATTCCAAAGCAGAAATACACTATCTGAAATTTGAAGACTATTATGATGCACCACTGTCCTTGTTTTTACTGTAGACTTATCAAGGAAATAATGGATTATCAACCTGCAGTAATATTATTCATGGATGTGCAAGGAAATTGATCATCCCATATCTACATATAGTTGCTCAGGTTTGGAGCTGGCCAGGTTAAACAATAGTGGGAGCAGAGGTTACCACCGTCTCTAGGTTATATAGAGTAAGTGGTTTTCCTATTGTTTTTGTATGGAAATGAATGAGAGAGCTTGATGAAGATAACACTTTCAAAAATCAAATATTTTGGATACATAATTAATACCACTCATAGAACAAACCAAGTCAAAAGGAAATTATTAGTTATAAAATTGAAACACTTAATGATAAAATAAAAAAGGATCAGCAAGGAAAACATGCAGCACAGAAAGTTCTTACACATTTTCGTCTGTTTTCAAGGCTCAAACGCTTTAAGTAAATTAGCCAACAAACTCAACTGGTCTGAATACTTCCCAGGCGTACCTTGAGGCGTACGTCACAGACACATCTGGATGCCTATTCAGGGAATATCTTTCCACTTTGCAGTTCCTCAGGGCCCCAGCTGGAGAGAGGAGAGGGCTTTGCAAGGCAGGATGTTTGCTCGGGCAGCCCACCTACTGGGCTCCAGGAACCTCTTCCTCCCCAATGGGGAGAGCATGAGACATTGTCAGTGTACAACAGATGAGGTCTCACACAGACAGTGAAAAGGAAAAATCAACGGCTACAAACAGTCACTTGGGAAACTGTAATTTTAGGGTTTTCCAGTTTTCCTCACACAATCCTTGCAAAAACCTGAAAAACTAGTTACCGTATGCAGCTTGTCAATATATTATGCTGTAAAATCATGGAACGATACAGAAAAGGATCTCTGGAAGTCATCTGGTCCAACACCCTGCTCCAATAAACAGCAGAAGTTACCTTGAGTTTTACTTTACAGTTTGAGTTTCAGGAAATCAGTTTTATTATGCCTCTAAAAATTCAAAAACCCTCCCAAACATCCTTTAAAATGAAGATTATTAATCCATCATAAGTAATGCTAACAAACCAACAGTTCAGTTAAGAATATATATGGGTATACACTTCTAGAAGGCTTCCCTGAAACTTTGCTTTACCTAAGAAACTAAACACAAACCTGTTTTTTTCAGGTCAGATTCTTGAGTCTTATTCAACATTCATCTGAATAATGCTGTTGTGCTGTATAAATTGGACATATTTAGAAAACATTAATTAATAATTTTTATTTCTAAATAATAAATTTTATTTCTAAAATAGTACTGTGTCATTTTAAAGCTCGTTCCTGCTCTCTTTTAATCTTATTTCAATCTTAATATCTTAAACATAACAGGTTTTCTCTCTGTATTTGACAATCTTCTATCTGACTCAATACAAAAACTTGCCAGTTTGTAAGCAAGTTCATATTCCTGATGCTTTGTTTTAGTTTTTTCTTTTTTATATACAAATATTCATCTGAAGTTCTGTCCCTGAATAGAATTCTTTCCTAACTATTGTTTCAGGAGAACAATAGAGGGTATTTTCACAGAAATCAGAAATAACCGTTATTTCTACTTTCTAGATTTTTTTTTAGGGTCCCTGGTGTTTCTTTTCCAGTTTTGTGATATACACTAGCATTAGCATTGCTTCTGCTGAGTAAAGCGAGAGGAAGTACTTGCCCAGATGTTCTCTGCAGCTGCTGCTTTGCTGGCTGAGAAGGGGCCTGTCCCTTCAGATGCTTGTCATTGTTCCTACTACAATTTATTAACTCCTCAAACCGGCCATTTGTCCCTACTGCTCCTTCTAATCCCTTTCAGCAAACACAAGCCATATTTGCTTAAACAGGTTAAATAGCTCTTTTCAAACTGGGTTCATTTCAAAAGAAGTGGACCAGTCAAACAGGTTAGGGGATTACTCATACAAGCAACTCCTCTGCCTGGGCTGCTGGAGACAGTTTCTGCCAGGAAGCAGGGCTGAGCAGGGAGGGGATGGTAAAGCCTTCAGCCAAGACAGCGAAAAAAAGTTTGGACAAGGGGAATAGACTGGTAGCTGCAAACCTTGAAGAATATCACTAAACCTCCTTTGTCGATTTGATGGGAGAACTCCCCATTAGCCATGGACAACCTGAGTTGCGCTTTTACTCTCTTCCCCATCCATCATTAAGAAAGAAGAAATTCCGTATCAAAGGTTTGCTATCACAGTGATACACTCTGGATTAATTCAGTTCTTATCCTTTGGCTTAGTTTTTCACTTATGACTTCAGGTTCCTCTTGTGTCTCCCTGGATTTTATATCTTTATCCATTTACAGTATTTAAAGGGAGAGATGTTCTATGATGTGTTACAGTATTTATCTTCCTTTGTGCAGACAGTGATAATTCATGACTGGCACAGCCAGAAGTGACTTATTAGGGCTTTCTTCACTAGAGAAGAAAAAGGTCGTAAAGTAACTCAGTACATCTTGTGCTTTATGATTATAGCTATATTGTATAATACACTTCCCTCCATTCCCCCCTCCCCGCCCTCAGCCCTTGCAGTTTACGAAGTATATATCTTCAGTCTACCTGGACCTTTCAAACAATATCAGTTACCATAAACTTGGCGCAGTCAGATTCCAACCCTGTTTGGTTTCCAAAGTCACATTATAATATTCTTTAAAATATGTGACTAGACTGGGAGATCTTCAGAGTCTCTGGTGCCCTCCTTGTTCCAAAAAGCACAAATGGAATACTATGAATACTGCTTATGTTGCTGCTTTCCCTGGACTTTTTCTCTCTCTCCTCTCTCTCTTTTTGTCAGAAAAAATCAATGAGGAAAAATAAAAAATCTGCTGGCCAGGAAAATAAGCTGTGGGACACCTGCAGACACACACATTGGGCACACTCACATCTTGGTGTGCAATTTGTGGAGGAATCTGTGTGCAGGTAAGACACAGTTGTCTTAAGTATGGATGAGTTACTGCTGTGCACACATCATCTATGAAACTCATGCTCAGTGAGCCTGGCATGTCCCAGTTGCATTAGACATGCTAACTCACAGATACATATTGTCAGGAATAATTAACTGGGGATGCTGGGGCACCTTCTTCACTGACAAGCTTTGAGAACAGGTGACACCAAAATGCTCCTGGAGCTGTTCTCAGCTTGCAGCGGGGAGGAGGGCTTCCCAGCCCTGCTGCTGTGATGGGGTCCGTGGCCAGGCTGCCAGGCTCAGTGTGTGCCCCAGGTCACCACACCAGGGTATGGTACTTCACACACAGCTAGTGACACAGTCACATGCAATTGATCCCAAAGCATTTCTGCTAAACAGGCTGAAGAACTGTACTTCAGCACATCCTGTAGTGCAGCCAAGGTTCACACCATTTAAACATTATCAAACAGAGAAACGTTATTCAGGATTTGCTGAAAGAGTAGGCTGTTTCAAGCTGCTAATGCACTGATGGAAGATCTTTTGTCAGCTGGAAGTTAAGTTTTATTTTCACTCAGATTACAAATTCCTTAAGATACTTATATGAAAATATTATATTGTATTAGATTACTGCCTTAAAAAACCCTGTGTAATTTCCTTTATTATATAAAAGGATGACTTAAACAAAGGATTCAAATAACCTGCTCTTCAAGCACCTTTTCCAGTAGATTATTCTATACAAAGTCATCTCTCTGGTCTTGCAATGTTACCAAGCACATCAAATAATATCACAGTTAGTCATCATGATTCAGGAAATGATATTAAAAGACAAAGAGGAGCCATTAATACATGGGTGTGCCAACAAGAAAGGAGGCAAATAGTTGGTATTTTTTATTTGTACTCTCAAAGCATTTTGGAGTAGTCACCAAATAGTCCTTGCCAAAAGGGTTTACATTGCGAGAAAAGGCCTTTCTTAATATGAGAAGTGCAAGCTAGCACTGTAATTGCCAGTAGTCTGGGATCAGCAGGATGGACTGGCAGGAAAGTTGAATACAGCCCTACAGTGTTCTTTCCAAATCATTGCAAAGATTCATTATAAGACTCCCCAAGTAAGGGAGGTCCAAATAGCCACATTACACTCATTCATTTTGGTTTATACATAGCCATGAAGTCTGTCAGGACTCAGCAGTGTAACTGAGTCATGCACAGAACAAAATTAATACACTTCTTAAAATGCACCTTTTTTCCCCGGACTCTCTTTTTCTTTTTTCCTTTTCTATCTTCTGTCTTCTGTGATTGTCTCTTTGATAGTTTTTGCTTCTGAGCACTTTAGGAAATGCTGAGCAAACTTCCTGCCTTGAACCTGGTATGTGCCCATTTCTCTTTCACTTGTTTCAAGAGTCTGGCATCCTCTTGAAATCAGGCGAATTTCTAGTCAATATCCACTAAAATATCCATTCTCACTGTCTTTTGTCTTACAGTAATTACCACACTGACTTGGTCTTGTGTGCATATTTGGGAATCTCATTGATCACACCACTACTGCGTATTTCACTGCCTTCCTTACGAGATATATCATCTTTAAAGTTTGATACCATTGGAATCAATGGAAAAACTCTCACTGGTTTCACAGGCTTTGGAGCAGACCCTAAATCAGTTTCTGGCTTAGTTTTTAAGACAAAATGACTTGCATATTTTTCTGCTATGAAAGGTTTTACTTTTTGCATTGTGTAGCAGTCATCTAGACAAATTACATACAAAGATACTGTCTTTGGAAAGCTCCCAATCTTCAGCCCTATCTCTCCATCCTGGGTATTTTATCTTTGGGTTTCCAAACAGCAAAATCAAAGCTTTGTGATCTATAACTACATGGAGATGAGCTTCATAAATGTAAACATGAAAGTGACTGCTGCATCCACAGACTACAACAAGTGCCTTATCTGCTTGCAAGTATTTCTGCTCCATCTCAATTAAACTGTGACTGGCATATGAAATAATATTTTTGCTCTGTACTGCCTGTCTTCCCTCCTAGAGCTGCTTGTACTCTCAGAGTTTAGAAGCCACTACAGTTATTCCTTCTATTCATGTTCAACACACCAAAATTGGCACTATAATATAAACTTTTTCCAAGATTTACTTAGACCACCAGTTCCTGAACTTCCAAAACCAGATCAAAAAAATTGGTGCCTAACAGCAAAGCTGTTGCACAGGAAAGCAGTTTTGCTGAATTATGACCTGAGCATCTAAACGGTGCTGTGTTCCTGGTGGGAAAAGCTCCACTAAAGAGCCAGCAGTGCTCCTGTCAGAGGAGGAGCAAAGAGTTCGTATATGAGCTGATACCAGAACCATGGTCTCTTTGGGTAACACACAATTTGTTTTCTATCCCTGAATTAGTTGACAGTTTTTCCAAGAATTCATCATTTGCATTTAGCAGAATGTCAATCACAGAGACAAACAGAAATGTTTCCAGAGTCTGACTAGTAGACTGGGCCTACTTAAAATACTGTGGGGCCAATGGGAGAAAGGAACATAGATATTTAGTGAGAATTTGGAACAAGATTGCACAACATCTTTTCCACGAGGAAGCCTCAGGAAACTGTTCAATGTAGTGCTGTTTTAATGCTTTTCAGAAGGCTGGAAATTAACTCTTTTTTTCAGACAGTCAGAATAAAGCTTTGCTGAGCTGGGCCCTGGGACTTAAATTTCTCATTGGCTAGGAGTAAAATGTAGCTGAACAAGATGTTGTTTTTAGAAAGAAAGTAAGCTTTAGAAAGTTGCCATTTTTCCCCTAGCTTCATATCAATGACTATTCCTAAGAAAGGGTTTTAACCCATATTCAGTCTGCTGTTTTTCACATCAGCCACACAATGGTGACTGTGTGCTTGGTGTGGTCAAGAATGAGCGTCCAGGGATGAGATTCTCCTCATAAACCCACTGCACTCTTGGAGATCATGTAATCCAGCTGTAGGAGGTCTTTCAGGAGATCTCATCCAGCTGCTCACAACCCTCTTTCTATCAGTCCTCCTGTGCACACCCAGAAGCAGTTACTGTGTTGTGCTGAGGTCTCCTTCACTCACAAGGTATTTCCGTACCTCCAGCCCTTCCTTTCAAGACCCAGTAATCTTCATCTGTGTGTAGATCTGCAGCTCCTTTGTCTGGACAGCAATTGACTGTGCTAGGGCATATTTGGCTCTTTCAGGTCTTCTTTAGCTGTTCCTCGCATTATGATTCTGTCCCGAATCTACAATATTTTACCTGAGCTGGACATTTTGGGGTCCATCGGAGACTCAAAACCCTATGGTCTAGAGGGTCTAGAGCACAGAAGTAAGCTCTTTGTTCAGGGGACTGCTTTGGTTGGGCTAGGTATGATTAAGTGGTCCACATCCAAAGGAACACTTCAGATGATATCAAATGTTTTGGGATGTTTTCGACTGAAACTCCCAAATACATCTAGACTGGCAGAAACTCAAAACCTAAACTTCCTTCAGGGAACTGGCAGTTCAACATTTGATACCCAGAGCACGGTGCTTAAATTTTACACACGGCAACCCATAGTGTGCCACTTAAGTAATTTGAAAAAATGTATATTCAACCCTATATTAATTGGTTACCTGAGATCTATCATGGCAGGCTCAGGTGCTTTTTTATATACAATTATGAACATTACTCAGAATGTGTTCAACTCAAAAAGTATATAATCTTAGGTATCATAAGACTTACAGGAAGCTCGATTAATCTCCACAAGAAGAAAAACAAGTCATGACATGAAGTTATTTAAATTCTTACCTTCTGCCAGCAAAAAAGCTTCAGAAATTATGAACTGAAGGACTAGGCCTCAAGGTAACAAAGAGTACACAAGGCACCTCAGAGTTGCAAATTATTTTGCTGTCTTTGTCGAAGTTTTCAGAACATAATTATTCAAAAGCTGAATGTGAAAAGTAAGGGCATGTAAACTCAATATGAATATTCAAAGAACCCAACTGATGTTTAGTACAAATATAGAAAGGAGAGAAGAAGTATGAGAAGCTGTTAAATCAAGCTATGTGTCTGCCTGTCAGACAAATGTGTGTAATCCCAAACAAAATGCCAGCAGGTCAGATCCTCAGCTGGTGGAAACTGGATTAACTTTCCCTAATTCAGCAGAATTCAGCTGAATACCTGGTCCCATCCTACCAGTTTTCTCTTGGAAATTTATATTCATATTTATTTTAATAGCCAATATATATATTATATTCATATTCAATATATATTATATTTATATTTATTTTAATAGCTAAAACCCCCAACAACCTTCCCCCTGCCCAGTTAGAAAATGGCTTCCTGTCAGAGAGACGCTTAACATCATTAAGACCTTTCTAAAAGAGCTGTGTACAGTGTGATTTTGAATTTTAAAAAAATGATGGGGTGCCGGGGGATGAGGGGGAAGTGAGGATAAAATTCAGCCCTGCTTTGAAATCCAGCTTTAGGACTAATTATGACCAAAACCAAGGGAATTTTTCAGACATTATTAGGCATTTCTCTGCTCCATTTAGTAAACTGAAATTTAATCCGAAATATTTTATTGCAGGTAAATGCCATGAAGTCAATAGTATCCATGTCTTGAGAAATTTTTGGTTTTCAAAAAATTATCTTAAATTCAGATCATGTCTGTTTTAATAATAGGTGTCTTTATTTTAGGGCTTTCAGGAAAAAATTATTTTCATAACTAGTTCGCAAATGATAAAACACATTGGTCAATTTTGAGATATTTTTGTCAAATGGTATTTGGTCTTCCTGAGATGTTTTCCTCTCTACATTGTTGAATGGGAGGTGGACATAAAGAAAAACTGCAGCACAGGCTCCTGTAAAAAAAAGCTTTAATATCCTCTACAGAGATACATTTTTTTTCTTTTTCTTTTTAGGAACATGCTAACAGGTAATAAAATGACTTTGCAGTAATAAAACTGAAAACTATGAAAAAGGAAAGATAATTCTCTTATATACCATAAAATGTGCAAGCCAATAAAACTGCACATTTCCCAAGAACCTGGGAATTGAAGCAATATAGAAGTGAACAGAAATTTTTCAAATAATTGTTAATCAAAGCTAGTTCATGGAGAAGACATCTGGTTAGATTAATATCAGTATGAATGATTACTTTCATTTTTCCTATTTTGACTACTGAATCAATATTAAGGCCAAACAGTTTTGCTTCAGAAGGATTTAAAATTACCTTCATTTAAATGGAAAGAGAAAATAACAAACTATTTTTAAAGCATAAGAAATTAAAATGATAGAGATATGTCCCAGGATGTATGAAATAGCTATCAGTTAGAGTAAGTACAGTATGTAAGCATATAATGTGTTTACTAGGGTTACTTAAAAAATTGCATATGAAACACTTTCCTACCAGAAGACAGTTTTGTTAAAATAGAAAGAACTTGTAGCGCAAGCGGTTTTCAAAGACTGCTTTCAAAGGTTGTAATTTGTAAATGTTTTGGTTGGGACTTACTCAAGCGTGGCATTTCAGTAGGGTTTAGAAACCGCAAACCAAGCATGTTTTTTGGGGCTACTGTTACCTCTAAATCCAATACCGTGATTGCCTATTCATAAGGAAAGTGGTGCCTCCTGTCTGCACTGGTGCTTTCCTCAGTTTTCACGTGCACTTTGGGAGTTTTCAGAGACAGAGCTGCCGAATATAGGAGCGCTCCCAGTTTGCTAGATTGCAAACCAAGTCAGGACCCAAACCACAAAATGCTTCTGCATACATCCCAGCACTGCAAACTCCTTTGGCCCTTTGAAGGAAATAAACTCTTTGATATGTTTGTGCCTTTTTAACATGTTACATTTCCTGTAGACAAAAATACCAGGGTCAGGTGGGAACTCTGGTTTGGGCTGTCCCTGGGGAGCAGCTGAGGATGAGCAAGAGAGAAAACCAGACAAATGCAAGGGTTCTGAGTAGAAGGGGGAGAGTGTCGCAGCCAGAAACTGCAACTCAGGGCAGCATAGACTGAGGGACTTCTGCAATGAGGAGGTAGACGGCTACAAACCTTAGAAGTGATAGAAGGAGACCTGCTGAGGGTGGACTGCTCCGGTTTAACTGCAACTCAGAAAGCCCACAAGTGAACTGAAACCCACACTGCAAGTGAAGATGCAGAGTGCGAGGGAGATTTAAATATAAAGTCCGTCTTCCTGATATAGCAACTTTGAGCTTTCTCTGAAAAATTGGTACTTTCATTTACATCCTAATGCTTTGTAAATTTGTTGAGTGTTTGTATGCTCTTGGGGAAGTTGTATGTGGGTGGTTTTTTTCCATTAAAACAACTTGTTTTTCTTTGGGCAACTCAGTATATGGAAAAAAGAATTATGCACGTCTGCCTCAAATGTCTGTTCAATTCACGGTATCACTATTGAATTTCTGTCAATTTTAAAATTAACCTTGACTAGAAATGGAAAAAAACCTTTTCAATCAAAAGATTAAAGGATTTTCATTTCAGTGTGAAGTTTGAGACTTCAATTTTTTCACTTGAAAGTGTATCCAAATATTAGAATTTCTTACAAGACAGAAATTCTGTATTTTTTTCTTGATTTCTTAAGAAAAATAGGTTAAGAGCATGCTGTCTGTCTGTCTGTTTATTGTCCTAAATTTCTTAACATGATGGTCAGTTTCAAGTAATATGGAAGTATATGATAACCAAGAGGAGGAATGGGAATTCATTACTGAGTTCCTTGTTGGGGAGAAATGCTAGAGCATGAACTCTTGTTCTATTAGTACAATGCTCAGGCAAAAGAGAAATTTGCTTCTACCTGGGAAAAAAAATTCAACTCGATTTTTCAATCAATAATGGGACAGAAAAACATGGTAGTCCTTGTATTGAGGAAGTCTAGGAATCCAGGTTTCATTCACTCCAATGCTCATGGACTAAAAATTGTTTTGTTATCGCAAGAGTCTGAAAGAAGGTCCAAACTATTGTTAAAGTTGAACGTAACTAAGTTATACTTTCACAACATGTATAAAGAGGAACCTGGCAGACTATTATACACTTAAGAGTGTCTAACTGAATAAAGCCTTGCCTAAAGTAGCATACTTTCTTCCAGGCTGATTTGCAAGTGTAAGCAAGCCTAACTGTGAGGAAAAAGAGAAAAGATGGACTGAGTAAACGGAATAGGACTTTGCACAATTGACAGCTATAAATATTAATCCCAGGCAAAGGCCAAAGCAACTACATGGCTGAGGTATGTCAGATGACACACGTTTACACTGTACGAGAAAAGTTGTACCAGTCCTTGCTAGTGAAACCTCATCTCTGGCGTGGGCTCACTTTAAAACCTTGCTTGTCCTCCTCCTGCCCACAAGAGCAGCCCAGTTGCACCCTACGTAGTGGGAGTTGGCAGGGAAGTTTTGCTGACTCTGGAGCTGCACAATTTTCACCACTTGCTACAAAGCCATTCATTTTCCTTACAAAAATTTGCTTGTTTGCTTTTCAAAATGGCAATGTACCTTCACTAGCTTGGGCTTGTGGTAGGATGTTATGATAGCATTCCCATAAAGTTTCCAGTGAGCAATTTAACCTGAGAACTCATCATGAAGATCAGACTGCTTTCTCCATACACAGGGGTTTTAAGGGTTAATTTATCCATTTCGTCAGCGTATTCGAATGTACTTGTAGTGACTCTCAACTTATGAGTACATTTCTCAAAGCAGTTTCAGAATAATTGATGCAGGATATCCCTGTTGAATATTTCTTTAAGGAAAAGGAAATGCAGGTAAAGCATATGTATAAAAATCCCTTCAAGTTTCATTTGGACTTACTTCACAGTGGAAAAAATCTCTGGAGCTTCCTCTTCCCCCGCAGCTTTTAAGCAGTGAAATAGATGATGTTCGTGCTAACTAAGCCACTGATCACTCTGTCCATTTACCAGTAAAGTCTAGACCACAGTCAGGCCATTACTTCTTTGAAGCAATGCAATATTCTTGGAAATCCTGTTCCAACTAAGTTGCTAATAGGGAAGTATGCGTACTCCACAAGCAGATTATTATTAACATGAGTACATAAATCAGCTTTTATTAGCCACTTAATACTAATAGCACTTGTTGTTCAGTTTATTGAACACTCAGTAGCTCTACAAAAAGGCCAAACCCAAGGTATTTATTGGTATGCTTCAATTACATTTGTGGGAGAAAAGGTTTTTACTTCCCATCTGATTTCAAAAGCTAAATAGCTGTGTGAATAAGGAACAAGAAATAATGACCTGAAAACAATCTCATTTAAAGTGCCCTATTTTTCATGTTTAAGAATATTTATCCCCAAAACGTGAACATACCAGTATAGAGTGGTGTGGTTTCCAGACAGATCTTATTTTGTAATACCCCCAGTAGCAAGATGTAAAGCATCCAGCAGGTAAGGTGTTATTTCTTTCCTGTTATGGCTTGGCTGGACTGGGTTATAACAAGAAAAAGACTTGTTTTGTCTCCTCTGTAGCTTCTGAGTGCTACAGTTAGGGTACAGGAACAGGAGTTGCATTGTCCTCATGTTTTGACACTGGAAATAAAGCAAGTCAAGAAGAAAGGAATGAGGAGTAACTTACATTTCTCTGACTTCTGGGACTTCAGAATACAGTCCTTATTTTTTAATTTTTCCACTAAAAAATATTTTAATGCCAGCCCAAAGCAATGAATCAAAATGAAACTGAAAAAGTACATTACTAATTTTACAACTACTAATAAAAGCTACTAATGTAGTAATAGCCTTTGGACTTTATCTACTCTGTTGATGTTTTTTGTTTAGCCAAGGCATATAAACTTCTTTGAAAAATGAGAGCAGAATTTTTCACTTATTGGTCTAAGAATTTAAGAGAAAAAACCTTAATATTGCATAATCTGCAATAAGAAACCACAAGAGCTGGCCATGCTGTATAATAAATCTCCCAATCATTTACCCTCCGGCATGAAACCATGTTAGGTCTTTGGCTAAAGGTGGCTTTCTATTTAAAGGTGGCTTTCTTTTTTTAACCATTTCTTGCTGTAATGTGAAAATTAAAATGGTTTTTAACTATTTTTCAGCTATGGCTGCATTACAACCTTATTAAAAAGAAGCCACACTTTCTTGAGCATAACTAAACCAAGACAAGGTTTTCCTGAGCTCCCGCTATCAACAGACCTTAGCAGCTGAGATTGCAACATTTTCCAGCAATGTCTTTTACTGTTCACTCATGCCATGCCTGCAGCTACAAAATACTGATCTCCACCAGGATGGACAGGTGCATCAAAAAATGCAAAGCAGGGGTTCACAGACTCTGCCAGGTACCGGGCTGTACCTAGAATAGCTCTGTTAGTAGTTAACTCTGCCGGGAGTGACAGATCCTGTCTGTGTGTTGGAATATCCATTCCTTTGAAGAGTCTCATACCAGCAGCGGCCCATGTTCCACAGTTTGCTACCTCTATTAAAACAAACAAGCAACCAGGAAAAAAATTGGAAATTTGGAGAATGTGATAAAATCAGATTTTGATCAATGAGGACTGTTCCAGCTCCCCACCCGCAGGGCTGTCGCTAAGCTTTGACTTGCAATAGCAAGACTTTTTCAGGAGTTTGATAACATTTATTCCCACTTACTGTTTACTGCCTCTGGCAGTCAGAAACTTGCTGAGGTACCATTACAGCCCTTGGATGAGAAACCAGAGGAGAATGAAAGCTTACACAGCTGGAGGGAACCAGGTCTGGGGGAACGTGGCCTGGAGAGCAGCAGTTCTGGGAGAAGGGAGGACCAGCAAGATGCTGCCACTCTCCATTAACATCGTCCTGCTGCTGGGGAGGAGGCCAAGCTGTCATGCTCACAATTAGCCCCACAACACTGTGACCTGGATTGCTCCTATGCATCACTGCTTGGATCTGCCAAAAATATGAGTAAAGTGATATCCTAAATTATTTCAGTGGGGGGTATGGATCTACCAACCGGAATATGGGAAATTCCCTATTATGTGGGATGTCTGGTAGTCCTAATAATAGCATGGAAGGCCCGTGCTCGTAAAAGTCAACTTCTCAGTAAGAGAGCTATTTAAAGAGGTGAAGTAATTGCAGCTGGCACAGCAGCCATGCAGTACATGAGACTGGATTTTCTGGTGACTTCCAAATGAGTTTTTTCTCCAGCACATGTTCTTTCACTCAGTTTCAGTGCAGGATGCTCTGGGAGAATTATCCCAACGCAGCAGAAAAACTTTCATAGGCACACACAGGATCATTGTCAGCTTCATCTCTGTGCATCGCAATTATCCCAAGCTTCTTTCTGACCTTGCTTCCCTTAAGAGAAAAATAAATATATATTTGTCTGCTTGGATATGAGTTCATGTGTAAATAGTTTTTAAAAATTCAGATAGACCATTCCCTCACACACAGATGTCTCCCTGTGGAGAGGATGAGAACATGACAAATATTAGTTCCATTGCTTATTGCTCTTCTGGAAGGCACCCAGATTTTTCTCCAATTAGTATAAGAGGAGCAATATAAAACAGAAAGGAGGCCCCTGCCGCTGCCACTAAGGGGACACAATCTTCCATATTTATCTTTAAAACCAAAGTGCAACTCCCTTTGCATTTTTAATTTAAGATCTGGATTCCCTGAACGAGATGCAGACCCCACAGGGAGGTGTGTGATATGCATATCTAGGCCAGATGGGACAGGGTGACAAACACGCTGCTTCTTTCTCAGGTCACCCACTGCCCCCGCTTTCTGCTGCAGGACCTCTCCCCGCTTTGCACCCCAGCGCCAGTGTGTCCGTCTGACCCACAGGGGAACGGGTTCCCATCACTGCACTGGCAGACAGCTGAAGCGACAAAAACCAGAAATAATTGCTAGCAGGGTTAGTGAGCTGGATTATTTCAACAGGGGTTCAGAGAACCTCCAGGCCTGGTACAGAATGGGAAAGAAAACTGGGAGAAGTAGAAGGGCAGAGGTGGAAGGGAGCAGAAACATCACTGCTTTTGAAAGCCCTGCGTTGAGAGGTGGCACTGACCATCTCACATCATCATTCTTGAGTGGACAAACCCTGCCCAGGTCAGTGTAACTGGGGAACCCCTCAGGCAGGTCCTGCAGCTCTCTTGTCTCCTAGGGAGTAACACAGGAACACAGTTGGTTCCCACACAGGGCACGGATCACACCACGTGGGTGGGAAGAGGAAGTTAAACTGTGTCTGGAAACATGCAGCTGAGAAGTTTCTTTGCTCACAGGCCCCATGACATGGTGCACAACTGAGAGAGACCCTGGGAGACAGTTACAGCTGTGGGAACAGAGGGGATGGTGGGGATCAGTAGCAGGGGTCAATGGCACCCACACATGGCACAGGAAAAATGCATGCTGAGGGAGGTGTTGTTACCATGATTGTAATTTTCCTGCAATAGCAATGGACATCTTGTTCAAGTGCATGGGATTCCTCTTCAAAACAACAAATACTTTTGGCTCCAACCCACAACCAGAATAATGGGAAACCATAAACATCTCCCCGGGCACATGCTGTGGGCAATAATTTCCTGTTTGCAAAACAGCATAGAAAAAGGTGAACAATTATTAGGAGAGAAAGGAAAGAACACCATCTCAGAAAAAAGTATATGTGTGCATTCATGTTAATAATTAACAAAGTAGTGCCAAAGATCACATGGTAGTATGTTTTGCTTCTTATTCATACATATTATACAAATAACAATATTTAATCTTTGCTTAGGGAATGTTTTCCTCTGGGAAATTATCTCCTTTCTGTTGTTGGCAGTGGCTTGTTTTAATTTTTGCAAGACAGAAACATATATGCGCTGCAACATGTGAGTGAAATACACTGAATATGTCTAAAGCTTCAGCTTTCCCTGCGCACACATCCACTGTGGGCAAGTCACCATTTCTTTTACTTTTCAGTCAACCTTTCAGTATTTCAAGCGTGATCATGTTGGGCACAGTGCGATCTTCATTTCCATTGAGGTCAGCCACTTTGCAGGAAGAAGTGGGAGATTTCTCTTCTTCAAGCACAGTACATGCTCTACTGACACGCAGCCAGGCTGTTCAGGACCTTTCAATATCATGCCTGTAGTGTATCAAGTGTGAAAATTATATTAAAAAAAAAAAATAAAAAGGGAAAAACATAGCTTGCACAGGATCTTTCACCTCCTGGTCGGCAGGGCTGCTTGGTTTATAAGACCTGAAGAGTTCAGGTGGTGCGATGGGAGGATGAGGTAGCATCCTTTTGGAGAGATGTCAGCCTGAGCCATGCCATGGCCATGGGGTCACTCCATTGTGCCTTGGTGGAGGTGGAGTACAGCCATTAGGGATGCACAGTGAAAATGAACATAGTCCTACAGAATACATTAAATCCCAAAAGACAAGGAAAACCTAATAGGGTCGTGTAATGTATTAATGGTTACAGCAGGATCACCTGCCATTAGAGGATATTATTCTAATTTTCAGTCAACTACATGGTATCTCCTATCCTGCTGAGAAAGAAAGAGCAAATGCAAGTGTGACAGAGAGCAAGAAAGAGCACACATGGGGATCTCTAAGTGCTCAGCCTTGAGGGACTCTTAATCTGGTCTTCTTAGCAGGTCAGTACCTGTGTCAAGCACCTGACTCAAGTCAGACAGAGAAAATTGCTTACAAATGTCAACATGGATCCTCTTTCATAACTGCCCTGGCCTCATAAAATAGAATCCTAGGCACATCTTTTGAAAATTCAGTAACATACTTATTAGTATTCTCATTAGCTTGCCCTCAATAGCTACAGTTGTTTCCTGCTTTCTGTATTTCTGAAACAGCCACTGGAAATATTCAAATCACGGTGGTGACCTTCTTAGGAAGGAACATCACCCCTACCAGGACTGTAATCTGTAAGAAAGAATAACTTCCTGTAGTGATATTAGAAATTTACTTCTTTTTTTCCGGCCCATTGTTCTTTGGTGTTTCCCATAGGACAAACTTGGGTGTGCCTTTCCTCATACTATGCAAAATATCAAGGTGCTAAGTCTCTTTAAACCTTAAGTAAAAATGTAACAAGTGCATGCTTTGGACCTCTGAAAGTATGTACATGTTTCAGAGCGAAGAAGATACATCCTCATCTTACTTTTATACTCTACTTACTTACTTACTTAAAACCTTATTCAGGGATGAAATTCTTGGGTAACATTCCAGTTACGGTGCCAGTCAGGAAATTGGACTAAGAAGTTATTTCAGCTGTCTCCCAGCCTTAAATTTAACAGAGCTGTGAGTAAGAGTCATAATTAGGGTTGGGGGATTCTGAATAGTGAATTCAAGTCCAAATCTTGTATGGTTCTGAAATACAAATTCAACTCAAATATTTGAAAAGGTCCATTTTCTTATATCATTATGAGGAGGCCCTGCAAGAGACATTAATTTCACTTTACTTAAATGGGAATTACTTTAATTTCTGTCATGGGAAAAAAAAAGTTATTTCCATGTTGCAGTGGAGGCTTTAAACAGATGACATGTCACACAGATCTAATTTAGATGGGGGAAGCCCAAGGGGTAGAAGAACAGAACACTGCAAAATGAATCCCAAATAAATAATAGATTAGAAAATACAATAGAACTGCAAACTCAGTATAACTGATCTCAGCACAAAACTGCTGTTTGCAACACAGAAGGATACTTTCACCTCTTTTCTGTTTCTTAATATGTCATTCTTCATTTCATTGTTGTGACCCACCTAAAATCTTTTTGTACGTGAATTAACTTTAAAATTCTAGTCCTATCAAGCCATGTTTCGTGATTCTGTGGGCACTATCTAGTGAACTAATGCTTAAATAAACTCAGTGTTGGTCATCAAGGTTTTAGGTTCTTTTTATAGTTGTTTAATTCTTATTCACTTATTCTTATTCTTTAATTCTTATTATTTGTCAGACCCAGTTTATTCTTTCATAAAAGTTCAAAATATCCCTTCAGGTAATCTGTATTTTTATCATGGTACTGTATTAAACTATCAAGTTAGCTTTACTTTTATTTTCATATCTTCATATATTTTTTAGCTGACTTTCCCATTGCTCAGCTATAGACACCTACCAAAAAGAAAATTAAAAAGGAAATACTTTTTATTATGGTTGGTTAATGCATTATCATAAATACAGCTGAATTCTTTCACCAACTTTGATAAAGTCGTGAATTCTTCAAGGTCTTTTGTCAACAGAAGTACACCATCTGCATGTAATAGAGCTTTATTCTGAATACCTTTTGTCTTCATTCCTTTTAAAGTTCCTTGTTACATCATATTAAAAGTTGCTTTTAAGGGTATCTTTTTGTAGGAGGGGATACACAGCAATGAGGAAAGCAACAATTGCACCAAGGTCCAAGGCTTTGAATGGTAATGGTAAAATATGAGTTATTTATATATATATAAATTCCTTATCTTTATTACTGTTAAGCTAAATTACTATGACATGTTATGCATATCGTAAAGCACAAGCTTTGTTTCAGAAAGCTTCTAATATGAAATGACTAAAGGAAATTTTTAACATGATGGATATTCATACAAATAGAGATGCAAAGACTGATCAGCAAAATATTAAATACATTTTAATATCAAACTGACCCCAATATGTGATTTTCAATATTTTTTACAATATTGGAAGGGCTCTATCCTTTTATTTGAACAAAGTTAGAGAAAAGAATACAATTCACACTAGTAAGAATGATATCCTGGTTATTAAATGTATATACAAATATTTAGATAAGCAAAATATGGCTTTGCGAATCAAGGACTACACTAGGGTTTGGTTTCCATTTCTGTATGTGTTACTGGCTTATTCAGTTACCTGAGCCAGTCCCCTCATCTTTCTTCATCATAATTTTCCCAGTGGTAAATAGAGGATAAGACATTTCCATTACCTAGCAAAACTTCCTTAAAAAGTGTTTTGAACACACGACGAGTGCCTATAAGGTTAGGTATTGCCGAGTTCTAAAGCAGGGACTGGAAGGTCTTTGTTTTCTCTGCCTCACTATCCCTGCTGCCCAGTTAAGGCAAGATCCCCAAGGGCTGAGGTTTTCCATGGATACATTAAATCACACACTGCCTTATGGGACTCTCAAAAGCCCCGAGTATAGTGGAAAGACATAATTGCATTTTACTCTTTTTTCTTTATTTCATTGGACAGAAGAGGCATGGAGATGGTACTGTATTTAACCTACCACATTCCCATGAATCCTATGCATACATAAAAATAAGATATTCCAAAGTCAAGAAATGACAAGCTAAAGTTGTCCAGGCAAGGTTAAGTGCACACTTTGGTGCCAACAGATTATGATACAATTCTTAATAATATGACCATGTACTATGGTGAGCTCCCGTAGACAGTAGTCTTATGTGGAATATTAAGACTGAAGAGCTTGTGATTTTTTTTTTTTTTCCTTATTCTTCTTTTCCTGCCTTCTTTCTACACCCCTACCTGAAGTGTATTTGATTGCTTCCAGTGTGACTACATTAAAATTAAATGGCAATAGTCAATTATCCAATCAAGCAACAACTTCCAACAATTCACAAATTCCTCTAAGGTGGATAATTGTTTAGCAACTGGAAACACTTAAACTTCTTGAATCACTAGCACATATGACCTTGCATTTTCTAAAAATTTGTTTTCTGCTGTATATTAGAAACATTCTGCAGTAGACAGAGGATTGAAAACTCCACCTGTATTTCCACCAGTCTTAGAAACACATTTTTCAAGAGGGGAGTCCCATAAAAAAAATCCAAACAAAAAACCAACACCAAAACAAACCAAATGACTTTCTGAATAAATTTCGCTGATAACAAACTAGAAGATTCCATCTCTCCATTTTCTAATTAACTAAAGAGCATTGGTATGAGTACATCAAAAATGAAAAATTCTTGTGATGTGAAAGGTATCATCAATTAATACACAGAAGCAACAGCTGAGGCCATTAATTACTCTATATTTCTCTTCCCTTCCAGAGGGCTGACTCTTCAGCTTACGTAAATCAGTTGTGTTTTAATATATCTTTTCCAGGTTGAGGAAATATTCTGAACTGCCTTTGGTAGTGTAGTGTTCCCACTTCCATTAGATGTTGTACAGTGCTCAATGGATATGTGTCATCCTGATAAAGTGATATAATTTCTGCCCCCATTTTATATATTACTCATGCATATCATTCCCATGTAAATTGTGCCAATTAGATGAAAATTAGAGAAGAAAGCAAAAAAGCTAGTCATATCTTCTGGTTTTTTTCACTTTTGTCAAGAACTTTTCAGCTTTCTCCAGATGAGCAAAATGGGGCCTCTGTTGTTTCAGTTAATGTAGTAGGTCCTATATTCTTTGTTCTGCAGTTTTACAAAATGATTGTGATATCTGTCTTTCTCTGAAGTGCTCTCTCCCTGACCACATCTGTACATATTTATAATTGTGATCCATCTGGTAGCCTGGTGTTCTGCTTCCTGTTTTTAATTTTTTTCTTACAAAATTGTTTTTTATCTACCTAACTTCAGTATTTTATTACCTAAGTCTCATAAGAGGTGCGGGGGATCTTACTATCCTCCTGACAAGAATGTCTGATTAGGTATCTCCATAGAGGTAACACCTGAAGGATTGGGAGATGTCCCAGACCACATGCAGGTGTCTAGGTTCGACCTCAGCTGTGGACAGCCCTGCTGGAACCTGTCCTTTGCACTAATGGGTCAGCTAGTGATAACTCTTGCCTTAGAATAGACTAACTTCCTTATTATCCACCTTTCTTCCTGGATAATTTTAACAACCCACACATAGTTACCTACTGCTGTTGTAGCTCCACTCTTGCCATTACCTGAGCTAGCAAATTTGAAGCCATTTGGAGTGGTCTAAACAAGAAGTCATTACAGAGACTATAGTTCAGATATATCCTTAAGAGCCCTCTAGGGGGAAATTAAGAATTCTGTACATAAAAGTGTAAGAATTCTCTAGGTGTCAATGTTTATGGTGCTGAGGAAAAACAGTGGTGCTCATCGAGGGAGTGAGCTTCTGAAAGTATCCTGAGGACATCAGCTGCCAGGGCAAAGTCAAACTCCCTTCTGCCTGATCTCCCAGGTCCCCGACTCTTGGGTTCCAGGCTGCCCAATGACCCAGCCCCTCAAAAGTGATTGTGCATGTTCATTTAATCCCTAAATTTAGAGGTTCAACTGGGGAAGTTGCATTTTTTGGGGAAGCATTCTTGCCACTTTTGCAATTTAGGCAACAGTTCTGCCAGTGGAGTATTAAGAGAAATGACACCTAAGCCCTGCCACGACACTGAATCCCAGTGTCTTAAAGACAACCAGCTGTAACTATCAGATAAACACTAGGCCCAAACAGGAAATATTTTCTGAAATACAGTCTTTTTTCAGGACTCCTAGCAGGCTGACTGAAGTGCCCTTGCACTCAGCATGTTAGCAGCCACAAACCTCTGTGGAAGATCTTGACATCCCTGCCTGTTGTGTGTAAGAAATGCCTGGCATCTAAGCCAGATTTATCATTTTTGCTCCTGCAACCTGAGCTTTACAGCACCAATCAGTTTCCTTGCTCTAAATTGCTTTAAGTGTAATTCTAACAATTACTCTATTTAAAAAGATGGTGTATGTGGAATAAATGACCAAGTGGCATGCAGAGGCTAAGAACTCTTGTGATCAAGACATTGTAACCAAGAGACTCTCTCAGGTTCACACTGTTTTCTCTGGAAAAGTATGTCCTTGGGAGCATATGCATGTTCTGAATAAAGAAATTTTAATTGCAGCTTATAACTTTTGGTGTATCATACATACCACATTTATGAACATAAGACAGCAACTTAGAAAAACTGGCAAAATATGAATCGCAGAGACACTTGATCAGTAGGACACTGGAGGAACAAACCATAAGCAATGGAAAGACAAAGATGACTGAAAGTGTTATCCCAATAGAAAACCATGTGCAAGGCCACGTCCAGGTTTTTTCATGAAAACTTACAGAAATTTCAACATCATTATTAGGAGGTACTATATAAAAGGTGTTAGATCATACTAGTCTTAAAAGACCAATTACACCCAACCCAAGAAAATATTTAAGTAGCTAAACAAGTTAAGAGTAAGGTAATAGTAGATATTTAATGTTAGTAGGTAAGTTTATATTAATGCCTGTCAAATTGAATATTTGAAATTCATTGTTGTAGTGTGTTTTGCTTCACCTGTGTACACAAACATGTCTGTGTTACTTACAAAAGTCCCTTATGTTGGGTCTTACAGTGGCACTTTCAAATTTCTGTTTTTCCATTCCACAAAGAGAGATTTTTAGGTCTTCCAGTAAACTATTAAGTATATGAGCGAAGCGCAGTGTTATGTTTAAATTTGCTATGTCAAATAAATGGAATAGAGTGAAATTCATAGAATGATAACTTCCAGATGGTAGTTGTTATGATATAATTATGTATTTCCTTATATGTTTAACTTCAGCATGGACTCATCCAGTGTACCTGTAGTTTGTTACTTGCAGAACCTATCACAGGAGCATAAGGCAGCTATGCTGTATAGCCATTTGCTTGTATTGTAAATGGAAAAGATGGAGATCTGCAATTAATCTTCTCTCTGTTCATGTTAAGGAGAAACTATAGAGACAAGATTGCATATAGGCAGCCCATTAAATTTCTGGAGTCAGGAAGAACAAAGCTGGGTCTGAACAGGTTACTTCCAAGAATACTACAGAAAATCAAAACAGTTCAGTGATTTGCCTTTCTCCTCTCAAGCTGGAGTGCTGAACATGCTGTTCATAGGCGTAAAGCTAAGTTTCATGAGTTTAATTGTAACATCACACTTAAATATATGTCTTAAGAGGTTTTTGAGAGCATTTATACATTAAATTTTGCCTTTAAGTTTCTTCCTTTGATGACACTTAATACAATTTCTCTTGCTGTGTGCTCAGGTTCCAGATTAGTAACTCTGAGTTTTCTTTGATTTATAGGACGTCATGCAAACCTTTAAGCCTTTTCCAAAGGTAAGCATGGTGGGTGGAATTTCTGAGAAATCCTGAGTAATCTAAAAGCCCAAGTCCCATTCGCTTTCAATAAAAGCTGAGTGCTTAAGGGCCAGGCTTTTAAAATGCTCGATTACTCAGGTGAAGATAGTTGTCTAATGGGATTTACTAAAGTGCCGTGGTTAGTCTGAGACTGTTCTTAGCTTATCTGCTCTATTTATATTGTTTATTTTATTACTTCCTGCTTAAAACATGTAATAAATTTTCTCTCATATAGTTTTATTGTGGGGTATTTTTGATAGATTGTTCTTCGTATGGTAAAGTGGGACTGGCCAGCATTTTCGCAAGTGACTGTTTTCTGTGGAGTTCAATCTTTCGCATTTATTACTCATTATTTTTACAAAAGTTAATTTCTGAAATTTTGCTGCTCGTCCATAGTTCCCTGCTAACAGCAGTGAGACCCGGGTTCACAAAGGAAATTAGTCATTGCCACGTTAACTGCCTAAGCAAGCATTGAGGGAAGTATGCTTGCATTGGTGATGAGGTCCTTCAGTGACTAAGTGGTATATGTGTGAATGACTCTTACAGAGCTAAAGTCCACCTAAGGTGAAATGCCAGTGGTTGCCTTCAATTGCAGCTGTTAAACACTGGGGGCAAAATTCTAATCTCACTTTTAACTGTGTGAATTCAAAGTAACTTCCTTGATTTCAGTCTAGATTTATACTACTGGGGTCTCATCCAGCTCCCATTTGGAAATTTTTCACTCATTTTAACTACAGTTTGACCAGACGTGTAGTCATTTCTATTGAAACAATCTGGTTACCTTATGTCAGGCTTCCCTCTCAAGTGCATAAACTTCCTTACTGAACATTCATTGATTTAAATGAAATCAAACATCAAGCTGATCATTTAAGCAGAATTATTCCCTACATCAACATGAAGTTAAAGGTTTCTTTATGTCAAAGTACTGATTTTCAGTTATTTCCAGGTTCAGTTTCCAGCAATTTGGAATAACCTTGAAATTAAGATGAACTCTTCAAAGTTGAAGTCCTCATCAAAAATATTCAGGACATCTATGTTAACATCTTAGTTGAAAATCACAATTCACATGCATTTCCACTGATAAAATACTAACTTGGAGTGATATTAGACATGTTTCTATCACCAGCTGGGACATATGAACATTAGACAGGACAGAGCCTTGCAGGATACTAAGTCCAGTTCCCTGGAATGGGAGAAGTAACTTCGGTATATGTCTAATTTAGAAGTATACTCTTGTACATGACACAGCATCAATATCGTAGACTTCAAAACATTCACCAGCAGCCTGTAGGAAACATTAGCCCTGAAGTAAAAGACTAAAATCCACAACTACTATTTGCCACAGAAGGAGATGAAGCAAGATTAAGACCCTTACCAGTAAATTTTTTATAAGGTTATGCTAAGAGGGAAGTCATATCCTTGCTACAGAGGAGGCCAAAAGAGAAAAGCAGTAGTCTCCACACCTGTGACCTCAGGGAGACAGTCTTTCCTTCTACCCAAAGTGGTGATTGCTTTAATCCCAAGATCTGAGGGGATCTAATGTCAATAAGAGCACCAGGACATGAACCTACAGTTATTTCCAGCTGTGGCTGGCCCCTGGTGTTTCAGATGATGACAAAAAGAAAAGTGAAAAACCCCAGAAGCTAAATTATTCAGCCTGTGGGGAAGAAAAAGGATTAAAGCCTCAGAGGCCAAAGTTATGTATAGTAAATCTGAGAAAGCTAGCAGGAACCCATATCAGAGTATTCCAGGGTGGAGAAAGCACAGTGCTATCCTTTTTCCTAATTGTGTGAGAACCTGTATCTTCACTGATTTGAAGCCTATATCTCCATTGTTTACCTCAGCTATTTGCAAAGAAAGACAGAAAAAAATATTTCCCTTCTGAATGTGGATTCTTGTGTCTGGAAGATCTTTGTCACTTTCTGGAGAGAAGACTGGCCATTCACATAGATGGTCTGAGGGAGATCTTCAGGCCTAATCTAGAATGTTAGTGTGGACGTACCCCATAGCACTTTCTTTCCACTGTCACAGTATCTCAGCAACTCACAATGGCTAAAATATTTGTCCCTGTAACACTCCCAGGAGTGCTATACACCTCAAAGAGGAATTGGTATGCAGAGAGGATGAAGGGAGATTTGCTCTCTACAAGTTTTGGCAATGTCTTTGTATGTTTATTGAAAGGAAATTGGTGCTTTTAAGACATTATTTTGAGCACTTGATTGAAGTATCTGTTTTATAAAGTAGCATTAGTAATTGCTTTTTGGATGCGCCTGCTTCTCTCATTTATTCTCCTTTATTGAGAGATGAGATTCTCAACTTAAGACACTTGTCTGGCCTTTGGGGGCCAGAATTTCTTTCTGTAGTAGCCCTGTAACAGTTACACAGCAGACAAATCAAAATATCAGTCCCACTTTTTAAAAAAATGCATGTATTTTAAATTTCACAGAATCCATTTCATGATCCCATTGCTGGCGTGCTCTGTCATTACAAAATGGCAGAAATAACAGGTAGGAAGCTTGAGTGCACATAACCAGGATCGCTATGTAGTGTGAAAGGCCGGGAGAATGTTTGTCAGACCATGCTGCAGAACTAGGACATCATCCTGGATCTGAGAGGTAAGCTGCGTCCTTTCTGGTGGCATATCTGACTGGTGGCATAGTCAGAACTATCACTTACTTCTGAAGAGAGTTACTGGTTTTTGGCAGGCTTCTTTGTCCTACAAAATTTACAAAAAACCCGTTATATTAAGTGCATTATTAACTTTGACTACATTTCTGTCCTCATTTTATTCCAGTAGTTCCTAAGAAAGTATTGCTTGGAGAAAGTATTACACTACCCAAGTAAGGGAGGTGTCAGAGGTGTCAGTCTAATGTCAGTCTGTGGATACAGTAGACATCACTCTGGAATAGATCAAGGACTGTGCAGTTTTTTTATACTACAGGATAAAACCCTTCTTTAAATATCATGGGTTTGTTTCTCATGTATACATTTACACTAACAGTGAACCCAGCAGGGTTACACTACATTTATGCCATTTTGGAAAACTGATCTTGTCTGCTTTTACTAGGTGCTCTACAAACTACTTAAACATCATGTATAGAATCGCTGCTATGAAAAGATGCTGCGGCTGGCTAGAAAGTCTAATTTAAGAATTTATGGCAAAACTGAAATAATTTCTTTTTGATTTGTTCTAAAGATTGTGGATGTACTAATAAAAAAGTGTTGGCTTAAGCAAAGCCCAGTGTTAAAGTCTGATATAGAATATCCTTTCCAAACAATAAGGAGCTATTATTATTCAAGGCCATCCTTACCTTGTCTTAATAACACCTTGTGGCAAAATTAATTTACTTTTAAAATTCCAGTTGCCGTATCAACTTGGTGCAGTTTTCATGTGACTTAATGAGATTCCAAAGAACTATTTAATGAAGAAAAAAGCCAGATGAATGGAGGTCAATGAAGAGAATGGGTACTTTTTTTTCAGTTACTGTATTTAAACATTAATGCTAACTGATGAAAATACTTCTCATAAAAGTAAAAATACTCTCATATTCAGAGCTACCATACTCTAACTCCTTCTATAATGTAATCCTTGGAGCCTTCACACTTTGCAGCAAACAGTGGCTCAGTTTGAGATATAGCTGCGTACTGCTCATCAGCTTGATAAGCAGTTGTCTTCAGCTTTGTACCCATTACCCTTCCCCTACAAGGATGAACGTCCATGGTTATTTGTTCCTTTGCACCATAAATACTGTTGTGTTGAGAACTGCTGTCAAGGAAGAAACACAAAGTGATATAATGCCAAAATTGTTTCATGGTCATAACCATCATCCATGTACTTCGTATTTATTAACAATATATTTGCAGATAGATAGATAAATAGATAGATCAGTCCAGGGTGGCAGCTCTGAATGCACGCATAGAAGACAGCAGACTTAGTCTCACCTCCTGCCTTCCTCAGCTTGCCCGCCTCGAAAAGTGCAACAGCAGCACAGTCCCTCTGGTTCTCTGACTGCAAGGACTTGACACTGAGCTTCTTCATTGCCCATGGGAGGACTTCTGGTATGACTTCCAGTCTGTATTGGGCCTCATGACAGACTGGTCCGAAGACCTGAAGTCCCCCCGGGCAGAAACATGCTCTTTTTCATTGTCTGCAACAGAACCAAAATTATTTAAGCACCTCAAACATTAGCAATAAAAATAAAAGCAGACACAGCACTAGTCTCCCATGCATATACATATAAACACTAATCACAATAAAGAAGTCACATCAATGATAAGCAGAGAAGTATCAGGACAGATGAACTCTATCATATAGAATCTCATATCTCCTGTGAGAGATGTAGGAAAATCTCCCAGTACAGTCCTTTTCCTTAGAAGTGAAACATAAGCTTTCTTGTTAGGCTGCCTACCAAGCACAGTCAGTTGTTGGTCCTTGGCTGTGATTTTGATACCTATCCTCTCCAGAATATCCTCTAGGTGTCCTCTAAGTTTTATGTCACAGAGGTCGTTAACTGCCAACGTTATTCTGACCTTTTGCCACCATGTCAAAGAGCTAAATTAGAAGCGAATGGACAGCAATAGCATTTTGGCATCAGTCTGATTCGCATGGAAAGAAAACAATTTTACAAATCTCATTCTTACTACTATTACTACTTCATGTTAACTAAAGCTGACAGAAAAAGTTGGAGCAAATAATTAGTAATGGCAAATTAGGTGCTTTTTTATATTTGTGAATTATCTCTCAACACTCTACAATTAATTTTAAAATATTTATTCTTTGAAAATAATTTGCAAATAATTCATAGACTACTGAAGAACAGTTATGGTTATTTCATACTCAGAATCTGAAGCTTGTGGTTGGCACTGGTTGAATTGGTAAATCATGTGATACTGTTTTTAATATGAATAAATGAAAGTGGTTTGGGATGCAAATATTTACATTTATTAGAGCCAAATTTGCTGATTATTCATATTCTCTATAATTCATTTAAAAGCCACATTTCTTGCAAACCTAACTGCTAAGAAATAGGACTGGGAGTACACAGTATTTCATGCAAAACAATTCCAGAGTAAGTTAACTCAATATTCAGCAGAATTGTCTTAGGTAAAAAATTTCAACATTGATGTTGATATAAGTACATTTACCATCATAATTGGAATAATTTCTGAACAGTTTCTTAAATAATAGTATATTAAAAAGTTACCATTATAACAATAATATACAGAACAAATAAAGGAAGAAATTAATATCAGGCTCATCAGTTGGTTTGTTTATGACTGTACAAATACCTTATAGTTATTGTATCCATTTTTCTTACCACAGTATTCTACTAAAACTTAATTTAATTAGACCAATTATATTATACAAATGTCATTCATTCGGTTTTGATTTATGTTGCTTTTTAATTTCAAATAGCTATCTCAGTAATCTGGTTTTCTGGATTTTATCAGGCTTTTATCTCTGGCCTATAACCTATCCAAATTATTACTCTAATTTTGTTCATATTGGCACATACCACATTCTGACTTTGCACTTTCTCTTTGATGTTCTTTTATTCTAACTTTTATTAATCTTCTGCTTGTCTCATATGCTTTTCTGCTGTAACAGCTGGGAATTTAGGCAATTCTTGATGCTTTGAAATTTGGCACTGATAGCGTGTCAACCAGGACAAAGATTTTTCAGCTGTCTTTGTTGTTGTTTCTTTTTTTTTTTCTCAGCAAAGATATTTTCATTTTATGTCTTTATGTACTGGTTAGTACAATGTATGTACTCTCACTGCCTAATATTTCATGAATATGTAACAGAAACCATCACAATAAGCATCAGCAAACAAGATGAGGAGTAAGTACTCGGTTATGTTATGTTTGCTTTAGGCCATATTCTGATATTTTTACCCTTGTTGAGTAAATAGTCAATGAAAAATAGTGTGGCCTCTTAATAACACGGGAAGCAGCATGCAGGTGTGAAGAATCAGTTGCCAGGCACAAGCCCCAGCTGAAAGACTTAACAACTGGCATCAAATTAAGGAGCTTAGAGGCCAGTGGGGGAAAAATCAACACTGCAGATGGTTTTGCCTAAGCAAAGGTGGAGAGTCGTTGTCTGTTGCCTTTTGAATTTAGTTTTCCTTGTGCTTGATGTGAACACTAGGATTTTTTTGCTTATTTTTTCCAAACTCTGTGAGGCTTTTGGTTGATTCTGTGAAAATCAAGCTAATTTAAAGAATCGTTAGTTAAGGTAGTAGTGGTAGTGTAGGGCTAGAAATCAGCCTAAACACCTGTTACAGGAGGCAGCAAATGTCTTGTGTTTGTGAGAGTTTTTGTTTGTGGGTTGTTGGGGTAAGTGGGGTTTTCTTTGTTTGGTTTTGGTATTTTTTCCTTCCCCTTTCATCGTCATTTGGGCAAGGTATTTTTCACATCTGGTGCTCCTGCTGGGCGATGTTGTTATGTTTCCTCATGCAGCTGCTGTACTGTATATAGGTTGCACAGTATGGTAAGTGCAAGAATTCCTGTAGGCAACTTTGGATCCTGTGTTTTTGGGTTTTTTTTTAATACAATCTAGGGGATTTATACCGTATAATGATGTCACAAGATTTGTTTTATGGCATTACAAAAGACAAAGCTTGACTTCCGACAGGATTCGAGAGAACTTCCTGTTTTTTCCTCAATATTTTGGAGAAGCTTAAAGCAAGTACCTCAAATAAATATTGGAGCTACAAGCACAAATTTTATAATAATGTATAGAGTACACTATTTAAAACAAACTTAAACATAGCTAGGCTTCTTTCATCAGTTGTACTTAGTGTATAAAAAACATCAATACTGTTTTCAGGGCCCACTTATTTATTGTCTCTCAGCTCAGTGGTTGAAATGGTCTGTAGTAAGTTTTTTGTCTGTCCTCGTTCAACCTGCTTAGCAGCATGGTACTCCAAGCATGACTACCTGATCAGGCTGCAAGGCAAAGTGACAGTCATCTTCTGCTTCTTCTGGAGTTGGGTGAATTCAAGCCCCAGTGAGTAAATACCTGCCATGGCCCTGATATGCTACTGCAGCAAGGTCAAACGAGGTCTGCTGAAGGTCTTCTGCTTTTCAAGCTTTTTGTCCTCTACCCATGTCTGGTTGAGCTGTTTTAGCCAACTTTCGTACAGAGAACTCTCTTGTGCCACTTGTTTGCAAAACTCTTTATACCCAAGCCATGCTTGTAATGTGTGGAATGCTGGCAAGGTTTTCAGTGTTTAAATAAAAAAAAAGTAGGTACATGGATATTGATACAAGAGATTATAGTGCTTGGCTTCTGCTAGAGGATAAACAGATACTTCCTGGAAAAGTTTTTTTTTTGTTTTTAAAAAATAAATCTATTAGTGACTTCCTATACCACTCAGTTAAACTAATCTATCTGCTTCTCCTGGGTCTCAGGAGGGAAGATCCAGAGAGCAGCAATGCGTCTCCCCTGGGATATGCTGGCCCTTGTTGTGATGGCACATGCCTCCACCTGCTCTCTGCTTCCCTGGGTCAGACAAAACTGCCGATCCTTTGTGTGTCCATGAGGGGCTGAGCAGAACTGGATGCTGGGAAAGGAGACACGAGGGTTGGTACCATCGCACGGCCTGTGATGGTAATATTGCAGTGCCCAGAGGTTAGTGGGAGACAAGGAAGAGAGGAGGAGAACAGCTGGACTCCTTGCGGGAATGAACTGCTGGGCTGAGGACCAGGGCACCAGATCGTGCATGGCTCTGCATTTCTGCAAGTATTGTTTAACAGCAGGAAGGAAGTCTTCATTTTCTGCTTGCCTTGTTATAGTTCTCACTTGTGCAGCTCAGATTACTGACTATGAACCACAGCACATGTACCATTTGGTGTGCACAGCTTCAACTGCAGTCTTGGTATCACAGGTGCTCCTCATGGAAACTACAGGACTGATGATTCAGCTTTTCTAAGTTTTTGGCTACCTTAATGGAAATGTTCTGCTGCCACATTAATCAAAAATACAGAAGAAACAGTGATGAGGAGTGTCACAAAGCTGACCCGAAAGAAGCTTCTTTAGAGAAGAACATCTAACCTCCCTTAACCTTCCCCTCCTTGATGGGAGGGGGAGAAATTACACAATGATATGCCACTATATACAATAGACAGTATGCCTATTTCCACAATCCTATGACCCTAAAGCCGAATGTAGGAAACAGGATTATAAAACATGTAAAAAAGCTTTAACAATAGCTGCCTGTTCTTAGGTAGTAGACAGATGCAGGCCAACAGCCTTTCTTTCTCTTCCTAGAGATTGTGATGGGATTGGGGGACGGGGTGGTGTTGCTGGGAGTTGTTAAGAAAAGTTTCCAACACAGTCTAACAGTAGAAACAGATTTCTGTAACATAAATTACGTGTAATGTTCAAACTGAGGCTTTTGAATATTTATGATACTTAGCTAGCTAAAAAAGATCTTATTGCATTTAAAGATGGACCTTCAGGTATAAAAATCTGTGATCTCCTTAAAAAAAGATTGGACAAGGAATTTAAGCTCTGAATTATACTACATCCTGCATGATAACTTTCTCTTGACTGAAAGTCAGGACCGATGCCTAAATCTCTAGAAATATCATGGAAACAACAGCTTTAGTCATGAATGAGCACTTCTTTCTTACTTCATGTAACAACTGTGAACAAAGAGTGTTCAGTGGAAACAACAGCTTTAGTCATGAATGAGCACTTCTTTCTTACTTCATGTAACAACTGTGAACAAAAAGTGTTCAGAGTTTTTGGGTTTTGGCATGGTTTTAGTTTGGTTTTGGGTTTTTTTTTTACTTTATGAGAGGTCATGATTTTCTTGGATGGAAACAAGAATAATTAAATCCAGAGTAACATGCTGGCTGATATATAGAGTGGTCCATGTTAGGGTTGGCCTTTGAGATACAGATCACATCGCTGAACAGTTTTTCAGTATCTGAAACCTCTGTCTCATTGACTGTCAAATTGTGTTGGGCCAATGGTCAGTGTCTACCTAGTTTGAGACTTTTGAATCAGGCTACATATGCAGTTTGTTTCTACACAGGTTACTTTATGAGAGGTCATGATTTTCTTGGATGGAAACAAGAATAATTAAATCCAGAGTAACATGCTGGCTGATATATAGAGTGGTCCATGTTAGGGTTGGCCTTTGAGATACAGATCACATCGCTGAACAGTTTTTCAGAATCTGAAACCTCTGTCTCATTGACTGTCAAATTGTGTTGGGCCAATGGTCAGTGTCTGCCTAGTTTGAGACTTTTGAATCAGGCTACATATGCAGTTTGTTTCTACATAGGTTGCAGCTCAAACATAGTTTATTTGAGAAGTTCAGTTCTTGGTAAGAAAATTAATTCTTGGTGTTACGTTTAGACAGGGTTTTTTTAAGTATTTTTCCTGCTGATTCTTCTTTCCATGCCTTTAACCTTTCTGTCAATGGTGCTGTTGGGCTCATGACTCCACTCTATGGCTCACTTCTCACAACAGAATTTTATTTTATTTTTTTTTTTAAGGCCTATGATAATACTGTAGCTTCATATTGTGATCCTTTATTTGGAAACCAGAAGGTTAAAATCTTTAGGCTACTCTGTTATAGTTTTGCTGACTTGCTCCAGCTAAGGATCTAGCTCCCTATGGGACAAGTCGCTGTACTCTCAGGAGTAATTGACTGCTGCATACTTTGAAGTGATACTACTGGTGTCAAACACAGCATCAACACAGGAAATGCAAAAAAAAACCTCACTAACATCTCTTCCTAGACTTGCTTGGTCATCCAACAAGGTGATTTTTTTTCTGCAGTCAAGAACCACGTGAGTTAACAAACTTGTGTTGTGGAAGGACTCTACTCATAGTTGTACTGGACTTGTTCTTAAAAAAACTGTTTATACTGTACATCTATATTGGAGAAGATGTCTTAGTCTCACTGATATTTCTTTTATTTTTTCCTGACTTTGTTTCTTCCCTTTGCCTGCAAATTTTCAGCATTACTGAAGTTAAGCATCATATGTTGCACAATAGCCATGTATGGTAGGGTATAGGAGGTAAAGAAAAGAAGGGGAAAAAAATCAATAGAACAGACACAATAATGTACTCTGAGTTTATTAAGGCTGAGTTCTCCTGAGGTAAATGGCTCAAATCAGATTATCAAAATGTTTCAGAGTGCACAGACATAGAATTATAGTAAAGGAACTGTAAATTAATCTAGCCCCTTCTTTTAGCATATGCATTTAAAGACAAACAGGATCTCTTGAGGACTCCCTGAACACTTACTCTTTTCCCCCAACTCCTGTAACACTTACAGAAGCATAGTCCTGGCCAAGAGAAATGCCACACATCTTTCTGGTTTGCCAATTGACTTTATGAGCAGCTCCTCCCTTGTCACCTGGAGACTTGCCTCGGGTGAAGTAACAACCACCATTGTAAGAACAGCCTGAAGAGCTGTGTATGCAGAGATGCAAAGATACCTCTTTCCTCTACCTGTATGTGCTTTTGAAACAAGCCCAGCAAGCTAAACTGCAACCATTGCTGTCTCCTCACTTGCTTGTTCATTATCTGCCTGTTAACTCTTGTACTATTTTTCCTTTGAACTAATTTTGCATATCAAATGTTTTATTGAAACCCAGCAAGATTAGATCTATTCTGCTTCCCTCCTCCCCCATGAAATCAGTTGTTTTATCTCAGGTTTGTGGCTACAGAATGGTGGCATCCTGCTTTGCTTTCTTTTTACAGTTGCAAACTCTCTGCTTACTTCATCTCTGATATGTCTGGCTGAAGGACTAGCTGGCTTAGCTTGCTAAACTCTCAGAAAGCTTCATTTTTTTCTTCACCTCCTAGAAAAGGAGTTGCATGCCAGTTAAGTGAGGTGAACTGCTTTGCTAATTGAAGAGAGGAGTTTCAGTGCCAGTGCAAGGCAGAGTGAGGCATTGCTCAGCTAGTCAATGGTGAAAAGCTCCTCATGCTGGCAGCTGTTAGAAAAGTCGGGTCAATTCTTGGTAAACCCGTATTGTGGTTTACTCTACTTTCAGTTTGTCTTGGTGTGTAATTTGCTTTTCAAAATGTCTTTCTGTTCTACAGGTTTTTTTCTTGTTTCAGAGCTGTCTAACTCACTTCTCCCTGTGTTTTTAGATATCTGCACCCCATTTACTGTTCTCCAGGTATATTTGATGTGCTAGATATGTTTAATCAATATAATATTTGACCAGTAACATGTAATATTCCTCTTCTAGAATCCAGGATGGAAATTATCCCTCTTCCACCTGGACCATATTCACCTCTGAATTTTAGTCTCACACTCTCACTTTTAAACATCATAACTCTGACTGTAGTTGGATATCCTGCCCTTGCCTGTACTCTTCACAGCATTGCTCTAGTCACAAACATGAAAATCATGGGAATTGTCAGGAGACATGGAAAAATGAAGCTGAACTGCAGCATATTGTACCAGAAGTATTGCTTTTAAAATGCTATCTTTTTAATCTGAATGAGAACAAAATTATCTGGAAAAAGTGACTAAGGAAGGTAGGGATGATAACCAACAGGGTAAACACAGCTTAGTTTAATTGCTTGTCCTTTGATCAGACTAGATGGATTTAGCATGTTTGCATAGTCACAGCACAGGTTCAGAGCAACCAGGTCCCTGAAGAAATTCTCCAGTAATGGGGAAGGTCATTAACTCATTTGAGTGAGGAGTACTGTGAACTTCCATCCAGTTTCCAAAAGGTTCAGCAGAACTGCTGGAAATGCTCCACCAACTGGGATGAGATGGGAATCAATACCAGAAATCTTTAAGTAAATAATTCTATTTTTAGTTTCAAAAGTTGTTGGTTTGGTTTGGTTTTTTTTAATATGCCTCATGACCAAGAGAAAATGGAATAAAAAAACTATTTAGATTAACAAGAATATGCTGTAGCTGTAAGTCAACATTGAAACTTTATCTCAAAATGCAAAATACATAAAATCAGGCTGAATTTGGTGTACTTGGAGATATGTTGGTCTCCTCTACTAGGATCTCATTTGAGGTAAGTAATGAAATTAGGGTTTGTTTTTTTTCTGGAGAAAGGCAAAAATTAAAAAAGTTCTTGGTTGAAAAATCAAATAGACACAAGAGACGAGTAAGTTTTGCACTTTCTCTATTTTTATCTGGGATTTGCCTTCAGAAGTGAAATCCAGGACCTTCTTTTAGCATGAAGAGAGCTAACAAAGTCCAAAGCACTCAATTTTGCAGTGAGGTGAAGCTTCAGAAAATCCTTTTGTTTTTCTAAACAAAGTCTGAAAGAATCTTATCTTGTAACCTCAGTGAATTTATGCTTCTCAATGAATCTATTATCTTTTTTTTTATTTTTTATTCTTGCCTTGCATAAAAAAAGGGCAAATTAAACCTAAAGTTTCAAATTAAACTCTCATACTTTTTAAATATGAAGTGTTTGCATTTAAGTTTTTTTCCATCACTATAACAAAAGGTAAGGTCATACCTCTGTTCTTTTTTTTCCCACTCTGTGCTCCTCCTATAAATACGGAATTCATCTTCTCATTCTACCTTATTGGGGAAGACTGACATCCATCGTCCAGCTACTGGATGCCTACCTACTGGTCTGTCTGAGACCTTAACCATGAGTGTGAGCAAGACCAAATAATTGGCAAATCCTAACACATTAGGTCCTAGCAAGAACCTGAAAAGTCATAATTCTTTTTTTCATTTATTTTTGGGTTGGTTTTTTTTGTGTTTTTTGTTTGGTTGGTTTGTTGGGTTTTGTTTGTTTGTTTTGCTTTTTAAAAACTAAGCAGTCCTCTCATCTTAACATTTCCTTGTTCTAAGCAAGATGTGCCAGTTTGGAGGAGCTCTGGTAATATGAATCTTCATAAAATGCCTTTATGTAAATTCTCCAGAGCTTAATCATTAACGAATTATAAAGTTGTCTTGTTGTGCTTATCAAACGTATTTAGTTTGTTTACATCCCAATGATAGTCTTCCTATGAAAGGAAGTATGGAAGTTATTGAGTATTTTGGCGTAGTGTTTGTTTTTTGCTCATCCATAGTCTGAATCGTGGAATGAAACTACTTGAAGTCTTTTTTTAAAAGAAAGACATTTTTACAACTGCATGGAAACTTATGAGACATATCCTTTTTAATCTACTCTTTGTTGAATATCAAACTAACATTATTGATTTCTGGAAAACAAGAAGAAAGAAGGATTCTTTGAAAGACATATTTAAAAAGGAAGAGTGCAAGATTATTTTTTAAAAGCTTTAATATAAAATTGAAAAAAAAAAACCCACACATACTTTTCTCTGAAACAAAATTGCTTTCTAATTAGCTTTAGTAATATGATACTTTGCAACAGTGTACACTAAACTGTTCTCAGTCAGACATTGCTTTGGGTTAGACTAGTGATCCCCAATATAGGCTAAAGAAATATATGGGACTCGTGGGCCTTTTATAAAAGCAAAGTTGGGGAACCACACTAAATTTTTCTGTTCCCAAGAAGAGTGACATTTCCCCACTATTTTCTCCACAATGTGTCTTAGAAAGGTTATCCCTCAAGGACCTATAATATATTCTCTTTTGCCTTGTGTGGCATGAGAAGTTTTCCTTAGCCATGGAAAACATAAAAGTTATTCCCTTTTTGCCCATAGCTCTGTCAGTTGTACTTTCTTCCTGGTTTATTCCTAGGTATTGGCCTCAGAAGTAATTTAGACCAGAAACATAAAGTTTTGTATATTTACTTAAACCAAAGTTTGAGATAATCCTAATTTACCTTTTCAATTGTATGGAAAGACTTTATTCCATACAAGACTGCATAACCCAATACATACAAATGCTCACTCTTAATATAGATTCTATCCCCTCATTTACTCACTGATAAACTGCAGCCTGTTGTGTAACGGTATTTTTTTGTTTCCTCCCATTTTGTGTTGAAGAATCAAGGCATGGAAATTGTGTGTTGTATTAAGGAAATTTGCAGGATAATTGAAGATAAATTGGTTAATTAAGTGCATATATACTGTTCAAAGCACAAGTTAAGGAAACATTATTTTTTTTGTTCTACTTTGGTATCTCACCAAATGATTTCAAGGAAAGCTTTCTCTTCTCCATCGTTCAATTTGCTATAGAATCATAAAATCATCTAGATTGGAAGGGACCTTTTAGATCGAGTCCAACCATTAACCTAACACTGTCAAAACCACCACTAAAGCATGTTGCTAAGCACCACATCTACCTATCTTTTAAATACCTCCGGGGATGGTGATTCAACTACTTCCCTTAGCAGCCTGTTCTAATGTTTATAACCCTTTCTGTGGAAAAGTTGTTTGTCATATCCATCCTAAACTTCCTCTGATGCAACTTGAGGGGATTTTCTCTTGTCCTATCATTTGTTACTTGGGAGAAGAGACCAACCTCCACTACTCTACAACCTCCTTTCAGGTAGCTGTAGAGAGAGGTAAGATCTGCCCTCAGCCTCCTTTCCTCCGGAATAAACAACCCCAGCTCCCTCAGCTTTCCTCATAACACTTGTGCTCCAGACCCCTCACCAGCTTCATTGGCCTTCTCTGAACACACTCCAGAATCTCAATTTTTTTTGTAATGAGGGGCCCAAAGCTGAACATGCTCTTCCATGCTTTACATGCATCACTATACAGTGATGCATCTAGAGTACTACTGATGACTGTGAGGAACAAAACAACAAAAGCTGGCCCTTAACTGAACACAACAAGAGTCTTCTGAGATCTACCAGTCACTGGTAGTTGCTCTGTGAAATATCTTAAAACTTTCGTTACCAGGATTGCTTCGGTTGTTGAAATATTCTTGCTGAATGAGATGTTTGATTAAATTACCGTATTTCTAATTTCTTAATTCAAGAATAGACTTCCCTTTGCATTGCCAAGCAAGGTACAGCTTATCCAAAGAAGGAAGGAATGAGCCCTGCATATTGCCCCATATTACTGCTACAGTGTGAGAAGGCAATGACTGTTTTGTTTCCTCAGTGTGTAAAAAAAAAAAAAAAGTCAAAATAAATGACAGCATTCATTCTGCTTCCCATCTGTCCATAAAGGCGAAGAAACGAATGAATAGCAGGGTATAAATTGCCTTCAGAAGAGGCCATACTGAAAATTCTCAATGCTGAATCCCTTTTCTAGGCTCATCCATGGGTCACCTTGATCCTTAGGAACAGCTATGAGTTACTGAGACTCCTTTGCTTTGATCACAGGAGAACCTGAATATGCAGCAGAGGCTCATTGGGGTCTCAGACCAGCAGTACCACCTCTGCTCTCCCTTACTACTTGGTTGGTTAGCTCTTTGGAGAAGCAACAAGCTCAAATTGGGATTACACAAATAAACATCAGGACAGCAAAAGCAAGTGTAAGGTAATGCACACTGAGAAGATGGAACATTAGTTCTTATTTATAGACAGTGGGCAACAGTAAAGGTGGATTATGCATTCAAGGGGAGAACTTTCCTAGTTTGGGTCACAAAAATAGGTGAGGAGTGAGAGAGCAGGCAAATCTAGGTGAAAACAGAATTAAGGGAAATCTTACTTCTCCTGATGGGGCCCCAGGAGAACAATGGTGTGGTATGCCAGAGGAAACACAGTTCAGGCTGCAGGAGAGACCATGGGCATGAGGCATCCAAACAACACCTTGTATAGAGCATCTTGTTACCAGAAATTGGCAGACTCCTAAGCTGAAAATGTAATACATTTTGGTTCAGTTCAACAAACCAAAATATTTGTTTCACCTGAACAGACTATTTTCCAACCTTTGAAGTATAAATATGTTTTGACAGAAAATGCTTTTTCCTTTTAAAATCACTTTGAAAGAAAACTCCTTGACAAGTCAAATACTATATATATTAGAGCAGGAAATTACTTTATTAAAGAATGTTTAAAATTGCTTTATAGTCTTTCATTATAACATGTCCCTGGCAACATGTAGCATGTTATATGACTCGGATCACAACAGTAAACAAATGACAATTTGTCAAGACGTAAAGACATAGAGGGTAATGTTCTTCTGAGGTTGTCACCTTAGAAGTCTAGTCAATACAATCAATGTTACCAGTACTGTTGAGAAGATAGTAAAAATAAGTTGGATGCTCATACTTTGTTTGTCCCCTTCGTACAAGAAGGTTTGCAGTTGATTTACTCCACTTAGTTGTGGAAGAATATGACATTTAACTTGATGAAATGTCTTTTTTTGTTGTTTAATTAAGATCGATTTATGGTCCCAAAAGTTCAAAGTCTCCACAAGTCAAAATCTGAGATACCAAAGAACTTCTCACCCCATGTTAACGTGCCATCAAAATAAAAACACTCCTTGGGCTCTGCAGTTCCCCCTTGGCTTCCTGGGTGTCAGTTGTGTACTTTGTTCCACACAGTACATGTTTAAAGCCTGTCCTAGCTCTTCCAGACTGAAATGTTTTCTCCAGCCCAGGGGGTTAGATGACCTGTTGGCACTCACTGCTGAAAGCAATCACATGTAGTGCTATAGAGTTGGAAGCCAAGCCCTCATTTTACTGGGGATCCTCACAGCATGCAGTCCTGGCTACCCATGTGCCGGGTCTGCTGCAAGGGCTGCTCTGCCTTGGGATAAAGCACTTCCAAACAGCCACTTCATGGACTTCAATGAGTGTTGGCATAGATTCATATTGCTGTGCGATTTTTCTTTTCGTAATGTTTATATGTGTCCATATGTTTAGCTTAGAATTTTACTGAAAGAAAATAGATCAACTGAAAGCATTCATAACCATAGCATCCGTTGTTCATGCATATATGTATGTATATACACGCACAAAAAGAATACTCAGTACTGTATTACTCTGGTACAGTACAGACTAACTTTTTTTTTAAATGTCATCCACAAACAGAAATGTACCAGATGCTATTGCGAAATTATTTTAGGTTTACAGTGTTCAAGTTATGCTGCAGGAAAAGGAAGAAATAATTGAGATCTACTGAACATTTTGTGCCTAAGTCTTCTTTCTTAAACCTTCCTTGTTGCACAAGTAACCACAGAGTATTTGCTGCTACAGCTGTTTCTCATGCATGATGTAATTGTTTTATTAAGCATTATTTGTTTGCATAGATCAGATTCCGTTATTGCTGTGGATGCTCATTAAAACATGTCCTGTGCCACTCTGAGGCTGGGAATCTCAAAAGTTCATAGTGTTGTTTTAACTCTGCAGCAGTGACCTGGTACAGGCTCCCTTTCCATGTTTATAAACAGTTTATAGCACTGTGTGTAGACAAAGATAGTTACATTAACACTAAGTACAAGCGTAACCAGCTAGTACAGTTTTGAGAGAAAAATAATATTTGTAGATATAACAGAGTAATGTAATTGAGTATTTGTTTATAATTTGGTTTTTATTATAAAGTACAAGTTTATAAAATCTACCAAAATGCTAATTTTAGGTAGAGTACAGTGTTCCTTTTTTTGTTTTTTTTTTTTTTTTTCTTGAATATTAGCCAGATACAATTTGGTCACAACTACTTTGTGCAATTTTAAGATGGCTGATGGTGTCTAGAATCATGCTAATTAAAATACGCCACTTTCAAATGACATTCAATTGCTTATTGTAGAGAAATCCTGATATCATGCTACCACACTGCCAGGGTTTGACAGGCACAGTATTTATAGGCTGTGAAGAAGAAAATGTGCCCAGGACAGAGCAAATAATGCTATCTGTGGCCCTGTCTTAATGCTTCTGGACTACAAAATAGTCACATGCGCTTGCTTGAAGTGCATTAGCATGGTTAGCATGCTTGTTAGTCAGCATTAAGAAGGCTGTCATGTGAATCTAATTTTGTTGAGGTTGCATGAAAATACCGATTTGCCTGTCAAGAGAGAACTTTAAAAATCTGTCAGAGGAAATGGATGAGGAAATACTATAATGTATACAAACCAAGTGTAGAAAGGCAGATCTTGACCTTTTCCTCATCTGTTTTTTTTCAAAGTATAAGCAAAGGTTACCCAATGGCATTCACAAGCAGTTAACAGAAATACTTTTTCACACAGCTCATGATTTCCTTGTGGAAGTCATTGCTACAGCCAATGGTGGTTTGCAAGTGGGATTGTAGAAAGTATTGCATGTTTTTATGGATAGCAAAAAAACATCTACATGATTAAATGTATCTGGGGAAATATTTCCATATCGTTCAGACAACAAATTAAATTATACTGATAACTTCTTTGTAGATGGGCTAGTCCATACCTACTATTGATGGATGGCTTGTATCTTATTCTCTTAAGCTTTCTTGTGCTTTTTCAACTATAATATATGTCCCTTTCAGTCTGACAGCAACAGTGAAATGCAGTTAAAATTTGTCAGGTTTGCTCTCCTACCCATTCCTATGAAATCCCTCTTTTTCCACTAACAGGTGAAAATGCTTCTGGGAACTGCTGGTCTGGGAGCTGTTGTAGCTGTTGTTCCCAAGCCATGAAGGAAGTCTCCCAGATGAAGTCTGATTTTATGAATGGTGAGGAATGATGCATTTCCCTGGCTCTGTGATGTGGTCACTTGACTCTGCTGGCTCCAGGGTGGTGTGAAGCTGTGCTGGGGGGCTCAGCTGCAAAAATGCCAAGAGGCTTCTTCCAGAGTTTCTCCCACCTACTACTCACAGAACTAGGTATGGTATGGTACGAGCTGGGACACGAACCTCAGAAATTTTGACAGTTCTGCATCCTTCCTAGCTGTGTGTTTGTTAGCAAGATGGTTCTAGAAAACCACGGCTAGAGAAATAAAAATTTGATTTTAAAAACAAGTTAATTAAGCAGTTTTCCATCTTTTGAGATTCATATTCTGATTTATATTCTATTTTTTTTTAATAGACAGAGTTTCCTCCCTCTCCCTGGTGGCCTTTCATGCACAAACACAAAAAATCTTTGTGCTCATCATCTGTCAATTTGCATAAGATACCTTGTGTATCCAAACTGATGTAGTGACAAGATTCAATCTATTGTACTACCTTTATATTTCAGCAGTCCCGTTAAGGATCTTTCATGATGCAGTGCAGCACATGCTGAATGTCAAACCATCACAAGTACATAAAACTACACATGCAAAGAAAGATGCTTCACAACCTTAGAAAACTACAAATAAGGTGTCAGGCATTAAGCTGATGCTGCAGTGCTGAGTGGGGTGGAGAAGTGAAGAAAAGCATTGAAAAAAGACACCCTCTCTCCTGTAGGCTTTTTGCTCTTTATGAGCTCATTTTTTGTGTTACTACAGGTTCTGTCAGTTGGGTCTCTGGTCCTGGAAGGGTGAGGTGAGATTGACATGCTGAACCAACTATTTTTAAGGTGCTTCTCCACTTAATGAAATGTCAGATGCCTGGACTCTTCAATGATGCATGGAGATAAATAGTTGTCCTAACGACTTAGAAATGGTATGGAAAGCTAACTAGAAACCACATAAACAGCCCGCTGGGAAATACTGAGAAGTGAAATAGAGCCATGGTGTCCTGCAGGCTAATTTCTGCTGGGGCTTTGCCTCAGTACAAGAAAATTCTGCTTAAAAAAATAAATAAGAACCCTCGAGGAAAAATAGCTCACTTAAACCAAGAGCTACAGCACTCTGAAATGAGAGCATGCTGATAAAGTGATGTTGCATTTCCTAGTGGGTTCAGATGAATAACCAGTCAATCAATCATGCCTGGCGGTTTTCTAAATTTGTAATGTATGTGACTTGAGTTCTTTACCCATAGAATACAATTTTCTATTTCTCTGTCTGGTCCGATAACAGCTTATGTGATAGACACATATTCTGCTTGGATAAAATGAAGGGGGAGAGTTGCAGGAAGACATTTGGAACCAATTTTCAATAAAAAGTAGCAAGTAAGACTATTCTGGCTAATTGCATAGTGACAGCTTTGTCAAAGAATTAATGTCTAATGGTTAAAGTACACACTAGGAACCTTATGCTCTTGAGTCTGCACTGACCTACTTTGCAGTCTTGGATGAATCATTCATTTCTCTTTGGCTTTACCATCATTCAGCAAGCTAACTCTGGAAATGCAGGAATATAAATCTTTTCTTTTGGTTCATTTGGGTTTTTAAGGGGCTTGGTTATTTTATCTTCTTTGAGGAGATGCATACTGGTATCACATACTCCTACTAGGAAAAAACACATTTGGCATTATGCTTGGAGAATGTTGTGACTGAAGTATTTGTCTGGTGTACTGATACTCTAAGGTCCTCGAACCTTTTAGATTCCCCCCATGCCCCCCACCCCACCACCTTATAGCAATTGTTTTTCTAAAGAAACTGAAGAAAATATTGAGGGCATTTGTCCAAAGATTTCCTTGCTTAGGACATGGTCTTTATTAGTTGCTGCTTGACAACTTGGTCTCTATTATGAGTTTTGTTTTTATTCAGACTTTTGGTTTCCATGATACCTCATCACTCCTCAACTGTCTCTACTCCTTTGGATTGCATACTATGACCGGACACTCAACAACTATGTCTTGTTGGTAACTCTACGGCCTAGAATGTGTTCCCGCTTATGGTCTGCCTGAACTCCGGTCTCTTTCCAGACTGGAGAAGGCCTTTTGTCTCCTTTCAGCGCATTTCTTGTTTTGCGTGTGCGGTCAAACAGTTACATTTCCTTATATTTTGTTGATTCTTTTCCTGAAAACATTTTCCAATATACTCTGATGTTACTTCTTATTTATGGAATATCTTCAGTCATTCCCATTTTACTTCTTTTCTTCTCCATTAAGCTACTGCAGAAAACCCAACATGCTTTTTCTAGTGTCAGCAGAATGGCCAATCTAATATTTTCAAGAATACAAAAGTTGTTTGAATCAGCTGATTTTACCTTGGAATGTTGAAAACAGGAGATGGTACCTCCCCTAATCTCCCTTTTTGTTTTATTCTCATGGAGCTCTGTCTTGTAAACCACTCTGGACAGTTCATAATCCAGGAATACTGTGTGGAATAATATTACACACACAAATTTGTAAATCACACTGGTTGTCTCTGCTTGCTTTTTTGTTCTTTGCTGGAGCCTATCTCAAATAAGACCACTGAAATCAAATAAATCATTTACTAATTTAGGGTAAGAGAAGGATCTGGTTTCAGAAAATTCAGACACCTTTGTAATAAAAAAAGTGAGGTATGACTCCACCCAACTGAAATAAACATGTTCCTCCCAACGCTTTATTTTTCCTCCATGGCTGATGATTGGGTTTTATTCAGATGTGAACTCTGTGCCATTATTTGGCTGCAATATCAGTCTCAGAAGCCTCAGCTTTTTATCAATCATGAAAACATGTGATATCCAGTTCTCTAAAATTGGGCAGTCATTTTTTTTCCCATGGCATGAAATATTCTACAGTCCTTTTATTCTGGGCTGGTTAAAATCTGTGCCTTTCTTAAAGCATTCTGTTTTGTCTGTACTCCTACTCAGAGGTATTTCACTAGCTTATCTCCTTTTATTATTGTTTAAGGGGGGAAAGTGTTTCCAGTTGCCAGTTGATAAAATAAGAAGTGAATGGCAGCAACCTACAATTTTATGAAAGAATCTAGTTTTAAAATTTAAATGTAGCTGGCGTCACTTATCTTCGTATAGCTTCTGCCTATGTGGAAAAAAAAATCTCTCTTTTTATAACTGCTTGTCAGCTGAATAATAGAATGGGGGGAGCCAACTTGAAAGACATGGCTGATTGGTGCGATTGAAAAGGGCTTTACAATTAGAGTTCTGGCAGAACACAAAAAAGAAATTGTCTGGCCATGAAGAACGGAGCCTACTTTAGAATTCCCTTTTCTCAGCCAGATAGCATGCATCACTGTTCATGCATTCTCTTGACATTGAATAGAGGACTTCAGAACTACCACCCCAAATTATCCCTTACTGTTTGGTTCTATTTGTGATATTTGTTTGGGGGAGGAAAAAAAAAACACAACCTCTACTACTGACTGTAATGGCATGTGGCTAAATTCCATTCCATTTATGCACTTAATCTCTTAAACTCGTTTCCCTCCCCCCCTTGATATTGCAACACATATTTTACTTTGATTAACTCTTTTTAGACGATGGGAAAAAACAAGATTCTTCTCTTATTCTCATCTTCCCTCCCTTCCCTTCATTTTACTTCCCCTTTTTTTTTTTTTTTCCTTTGTTTTTTTCCCCCCACAAACGGTTGTGTATGTGAATCAAAAGAGGAAGGAAGCCCTTGCAGGTGTGTTTTGGATTACAGTGGTAGAACAATAGGGCAGCCTTCAATTAACTCCATACCTATTCACAGGGAATATTTGTTCCCTTGTCTCCAGCATTATTTAATATTTGAAACCTTTGCATACTACACAATGTACCTGGTGATGAGAATAGGCTTTCAATACCATTTGAACTCTTGTACGCCGCACAATTAATGCACCAGATTTTATTTATTTATTCTTAAATAATGATCCGTATGTGTGTCTCCAGGCACAAAGGAATAACAGAATACGTACATCGAGGAGGTGTGTTTCACTGCCTTGAAGACAGTAGTGGGGGAGGGAGGAAAGATGTTGGTAATGGCATGCATTTGACTCCTTCTTGCATGTAAAATCAACATGCTAAATATTTATTTTATATTTCCATAAATCTTGCAGATTTAAAAGCAACCCTGTCAAGGTAACTTTCATCATTCTTACAGTATATGTTTTTAAATTGCTGTTATATATAACAGCCACTGAAAGCTTAACAGTGACATTTCTTTCTGACTGCAATACTTGCTGTTTGTAGTTACAGAGCTGCTCATTAAGGCTATTTTTATCCTTTCTTTTAAAGAAGTACAGGAGAGTGTGAATATCCTGAATCCTGGCAGTAGCTGAAGAAGGGGAAGGGAAGGGTCAGCCTTAGTTCTATTCTTCTCTTTTTGCCTCTACCAAACCTATTCTATGCAGAAAATTCATATTCCAACACAGTGAATATTATATTTTTAAGGAAAAAGGTAACAGATTACTCTGGCAAAAATCAGTGCTTTTGTTAAAGGAAATGTCACAGACATTGTGAGCAAAGTCTTGATTTGGAGTAAGGGAAACAAATACTTAAAGATTGGGGGTGTAGGGGTGGGGAGGGAGTGGGTGATGACAAATAAAAATTGTCCCATGAGAGAGAGAATATATTTTTTAAACAGCTCTCCTCATGAATTATCATGACTTGCTGAAGCCCTTTAAGAGAGTGTGAGATGGCTGGCATTGTTGGCTACGTTCCCTGATCTTAACATTTCCTATGCAGCAAGGCTGTGAGAGAGGTGTGCTAGTACTTGAATATTCAGATTATGCTATGGATCTTTTGTGGAAAGCCTTAAAGCTTTAGCATAATTTGAGGACAAGTCTGCATTTTGAATTGTGGCAAACAATAAGACAGATTCATCCTTTACTGTTTTGAGCTGGAGAGAACATGATTTATCTGACAAGAGCCTCATGGAGGAAGGTATCTTATTATGGAGGTGGTTTAGCCTTGCTCCAGTGTCACATTGAAGGCTCTACCAATAAACATGGCTATATATGAGTTAATAAATGAGAAAAAAGTAATTTGAACTGGGAAGACAAAGGTGACACAAGTATTTGATAGCCAACTTATTTTTACCCATGCTGCTGCCTCAGACCCTGATGTGGTTTAGCTGACCTAACCTGTTAGGTCATCTGTTCTTGTCCAGACCTTAGTTTTATTTTTCTATCATCACAACATGTGAAGTCATTCTAAAACCAACTTCTAGGCCAGCTAAAAAGATGTAACTTTAATTAGCTGGTACCGGTGTTCTTTAATGCATCAGTGTTATATTGCTCAACCCAAAATAGCTCTGCACCAGACTTGCAAAAATTTGGTCCCAGGGGGTTTACTCTAAGGTCTGGATATCTACTCCCCACTTCCCCCTCCTCCCTCCTTCAAATCTAGGTCATCCCAAAGTGACAGAAATGCAGGCAACTGGAATTGCTACCCACTTTGCAAACTTGGGCCTGAGTGTGTAATGAAGGATGATTGTGCTACCTGGCGTGAGCAAGGGAATTTATCTCAGTGATGTGTTATTCTCCTTGTTGCGCAGCTGAGATTTCTTTGACTCGCTTCAAATTCTGAGTGTTTCCTATTGCTCTGTGCACTATCACTGGGCTGCCTTCACCTTTTCAAGCATGTTTTCTTAATGCAATAGTCATGCAAAGAAATTATCCCCCATGAAAATGGAGAAACAGGTAGGTACAATAACAAATGGAAATCCAAAGGCAGGTCTAAATCTTCATTCAAACTCACCATGAAAGTGACCTTTGCTCTGATCTGGAAGACCGTGTCTCTTATCTGCAAATGGTATTTCTCTGAAGGATGAGGGTGCTGTTTAACTGTATAAAGGTTTTCACTTAACAGTACCACTTTTATGCTGGAGCTCATAGCAAATTTTAATCCTTCTGCAAAGCTTTAAATCCTCTCCCTCCTATGTAAATTTCTTCACAATTTAAGCTTTCCTTCCATGGGCAGAATTCATTTTTCTTTGTTTGTGAATCAGAAATAGTATTTCAGGGACCTTGAGAGGTCAGCTAGTCCAATTTCTCCCTCAGCTCAAGCTCAGCTCCTGACAGTGTTTTCAAATTTTTAAAAAACATCTAATAATGAAGAAACTGTAGTTTTCTTAGGAAATCTCTCCTTAAAACTATAAAGTATTTTTTTAATGTGTCTTCTAAATCAATGCTGTTGCAGTTGACATTTGTGTGGTGGTATCTCCTCAAACACACCCAGCAGGGGTGCAGTCCTCTGAGGTCTGTATAAGGGAAAGCCACAGTTCCAAGGGACCACTGATCTACCCTGTTTGTCTCAATGGAGGGTGCACTCTGAAGCTTAAATGGGTGATCAGTTAAGTGTCAAAGCTGCTAATTACGTCAGTTCTGCCTGTTTGGGCAGGAGCACCATGCTTAGGCATTTTATCTTTGGTTGGTAGGTGCTGGTGAAGAATAGGAGTATAAAATAGGCTGTAGTGAAATTGGTCTTTCTCCCACCTAATGTATTGTGTAAAACTTGAGCTGAGGAGCTGTTTTCATTTTCATCCTTGGAAAATGAATGAAATAATTCTGTGTCAACAAACAAATGTAATTTGGTGTATTTATGAATAGAGACTTAAGATTTGGGGCAACACCATTTTTTATGTGTGTACAAATAAATCCACTTTGTTACCATAATGCAAATAGCTATTAATTAGCATCATAATCAAAGGAAGTGAGACTTCTTTTTTCTCTGAAATGATTTATTCTTCTCAGTTCCAGGCACAGAGCAATTTCTAATAAATAATTTAGACTATTTATGTATCCTCCAAGTTTTGATATCCTTTTCACAGATTCCTCTTCAACATCTTTGGGAAAGTTGTAGGTTTTTTTCCTATCATTACAGAGAGAACATGTCAGACAACCGATCATATGAACATTAAGAGAAGTGAAAGCAAAGAATGGAAGTTCTTCCTCATTATTTTAATTTCTCACTAAAAAAACACCTCTGAAATCTGTTTATACTTCATACAAGTGTTAAATCTGGGTGGATTAATTGTGATTTTAGTCTGAACTGTTTAAGGAATCTCAACCCAAAGTGGAACTTTCTGTCATTAATTTGAATTACTTCCACTTGTGTCAGCACTATTTAAAAGGAATCAATGAAAGTTTCTGAAGAAAAAGCCTTGTCATCATGGACTAAATTAATTAAACTGTTGGAGCCAAATCTATGACATGTTTTATGCCGACATTGATTCGATTGAGAAGATGAGCTTTTTTAATCGGACAAATAGGAGATTTCTTGGGGGTTTTTTTTGTTTGTTTGATTTTTAATGTATTTGTACAAATTAATGCCAAGGAGATAAACAGTGGAATTGTCCTAGCTAATCATGCCAAGACCTTCACACCTCCAGAAGAAAGGTGGGAGAAAAATTTGTTCTTTTTTTTTTTTTTTTTTTTTTTTAAATTTAATTCATCAGTTCCCAAAAGCACAACCTGTGGAAGACAGCTCTTTCAAGAAGTGTGTCAGTGTGCTGAGAAATCACACCTCTTTTGGGGCTGTATGCTTGCACACATGGCTTTTCCTCCTACAAAGGACTGTAAGTAACAAAAGTGTATGGGGGAGGAGGAATTGATAATTTTGTGTGTGTCACAGTTAATAGAGAGGGAAAATATCTATTAGCTTAGGCTAACCTGCATTGTAAAGCTTTAGGGAGATACACAAAGGCTAATGTTAGATCCTTTCCTGGAGCTCCCTTTAGCTCCCTGGGCTCTTTTCCATAAGAAGGTAGACCAGACTGTTGCCTGAAGGAATTCAAGTCAGTCTCATTCCCTGAATGCCCCGCTGGAGACCACTTTGTCACCTCAGCAGTGCAGATGAACCTCTGGGAGAGGCAGTGTCATAGGCTTCAACTAGACTTTGAGAATACACCCATGTATTCCCCTTGCAAGACCAAAAGATCCTGCATCTGATTCAGGCTAAGGCATAAAGGATAAAGGCAGGTTTCTATCCAGTATCTTCTGTGAACCTTTGTCTTTGGTGACTGATGGCTGAATCTCTACAAACCTAGGGCACAGTCTCCACATTGCAGCTGCACAGAGGGAAAGAGTGAAACAAAGACCTCCCAAACAGGCTTTGCCTATAACTCCTCAGACAGGTTCTCATTCCTACTGCTCCAATGGCAGTGAGAATGTCACCTTGGTGAATGGTCTCGTGGCGTCCCTCTCCCTGCTCCTGCCTGGGCATCCTCAGGTGCAGCGCCAAGCTAGCTGCCCATGTGCATTTCAGCCAGCAGTTCATCTTTGCTCTTACACAGGTTGTGAAGTGCAAATGGAAAGAGGGAACAGAGCCTGGCTGACTGAACAGCAGCAAGCATTGCCATTATTCTTGCAAAATCATTGTCTGTTTCTAGGTTGTGGAAATAGGCAACCACTTGGCAGGCACCCAAAAAGCATATGCCTAAATCCCCATGTCTGCACAGAACATAGTAGAGTGGGATCTTGACCTGTGACTCAGACACTTAGGCAATGCAAACAAATAAAAAAGTTGAATAATGATTAAAAATTGACTAAAGAAGAGACTTTGGAACTTATTCCTATTTACAGTAAACACTGGGCTCAATAAAGATGCCTTGAGTCGCACAAAGATGCTGTAGCATAACTGAAAGGAGGCTTATAGCCTGTAAAATTTTCCCAGTGTACTTCCTGAAAATGCTTTTTTACCTCTGAATCTTTTTCAGGAACAAAGTATTTGCAGCCCCAGAATGTCTTGCTGAAGATAACAGGAAAGAAGAAAAGAAGAAAAATGAAAAAGAATGTAAATGTCCTCTTTAATTATTTCCGTATCTTTCGACTAGATAGGTTTCCACAGTTAATTGCAAAAATGATTAAGACAAATGCTATTAGTCACCATTTAAATCCTTTTTAGAATAGGAGAAATGTTGATAATGGGAATAAGCTTATCCTAGGCCAATGCATTTTACCAATAATAGATTTACTGACTACAAGGTAAATGAGGGAGCAAAAAAACTGAAGAGCTGTTAGAAAGTTGCAGTTGGAGCAGTTAGAGAAATGTGGGTTGAGGTTTCCTGCATTTTGACCTTCTCTTTTTACAGAGAATGAGTCGTATCTGGAAGAAAAGTGTAGTCATTTCCTAATATTGTGTTAATTTTCAGTGATGAAACCATATTAACAAAGTGATGTCATCAGCACAGGCGTCTAAGTAAAGGGAACGATATTAGCTCTCAGTACAGAGAGGACTAAGGATCTACTTTTTAAAATGCAGATTCTGACGTTACTTGTGATATGAAACCCTCAGTGCCCATATTGATGTTCAGTTGTTTTCCTTTTGTGGCTCACTGTACAGTGAAATTCAGTCGAGGTGATTTTACATACACAAAATGTCAAGGTATTCAGGGGCAAATTATTATTACTGGTATTGAACCTGTGGCTGGTGTCATAGCAGGTAGGAAAAGGCAACGATTTTCTGAAAAACTCCAGTGGCTGCTCCTCCGAAGTGTGGTTCAGGGTCTTTTAACTACAAAATCCTTTCTGGGAGGGGGAGACTCTCCAAAACCTCCCTTCAGCATCTGGTCTGAGTGAGAAAAGATCAGAGTACAAGCAGTAGTGCCTCCCCACACTTTTTTTGCTACTTCTGTGCCTATTGTTCTCACTGTTTTCTCTTTCTAGTATGAATGGGCTGGTATGCATCCAGAAAATGTCTTTAAAATTTTTTTCAGTATTGCCAGCTGTAATTTGGTCATGTTGATTTTCTCCTTAAGGCCAATTGTAAATTGAATTGTTGCAAGAAAAAAGACATTTGTAATGTTGTAAATACAGTGGGAACCTGTTTAGGTTTTCGATTTCGTTTTTTTTCTGGTTGCTTTCACTGGTTGGACTTTCAGTTGGTGATATTCACTGCTGTAAAAATTGACTTAAATGGGCCATGAGCTATGCAGGCTTTGTCTTGGCTTTCTTCCAGCGGGTACATGTCATGCAAAACTGTAAAGGAATCAGTGGGTCAGAGACTGATATAAGGCTTCCAAAATTTATTGGGTGCTTTTACAACTGATATGGAATAATATGTAGATTTTATTTTCTCTTCATTTAGCCTTCATTTACCTTGACTTGTTAGGTGTTTTTAATTAATGTTTATGGCTTTTGGCATTCTCCAAGTAGATCAATAACATCATGCAGCTTTTAACATTATTTCTGGGAAACTGCTGACACTTTCAGGACATTCTGAGCGAGGAGTTTCTGTGTGACCAGGTTGTTTGTCCATTCACTGTGAAGGCAGGGAGATGAAAAACAAGACAAACTTGACATTTTTGGAGACTATTGTGTTGTTTGTCTCACAGAGAAAATGATGTTGACATTTTAAAGTATGCAATGAATGGTATGTAAGTAATGTCGTGGCACTGATTTACTGTGCAATCAACCAAAGTGATCTGTTTGATTTCATAAACTGTGATTTCTGGAGATATGGGCAAGGCATGATAAAATGTTCTCACAAACTAACAGGCTTACAAAGATGGATTAAAAATATTGGGAAATATTTTGTAGTGTTGTTAACTATCTTTCCTCTTCCATCATAGGATGCCAATTTAGGAAGAGGGTAAACAAGTGTGAGAAAAGCTTTTTTATATATTTCTGCCTGTGCACCTAATGGCCTTTCTTGTGAAGGAAGGTAGAAGGTAGCTAATGCTGTTGAAACAGCCAGCAGACTGCCAGCCTGAGCAGTGAGCTTGTTCATAATTGAATGTGTCTCCTTTATTCCATAAGAATATGGACTTAAATGACTTACAACACCCAGTACCTGAGAAATGCCAACAGTAGTGACTAATCCAGATTAATGGCCCCCTGTGCCAATGGAAGAATCTTAGGGCAAATTTTGGCTTTATTGTGTCAGAGAATAAGGGATAAGGAAATACAGAATGTTTTTTACTGTTTTCCCTTTCATGTACAATTGTAGTCATGAGAGTTTGACGGTTTTGACACTAAAGTAACTTTTGCTGGGCAGTCATGATGTTTTCATTTTTGCTTCTTTTACTTTTTTCTCCTGTTTTTCCTGACATGGTGTTTATCCTGAATGGAAGAAAGAAAGAAGTAGAAACTGCACCACCCTTGTTCATTAGAGTACACCTCTGTCACAGCACTGTCACTTAACCTTAACTTAAAGGGTACATCCCCTCACCCTTTGCTACTGCAGCATGAATTCATGACTTCGAATAACCCTGTGTTTCACTCCAGACCATGGAATTGTAGCAGCATAACTCTTCATTATCACTCAGAATGTCACTGACACATCTGAGGTATTGAATCAGTCTTAAAATAAATACTTCCAGCCCGGATTTTTTTTTCTTTTTTTTTTTTTTTTTTTTTTTTTTTTTTTTATTAACATGGGGGGGGTTAGGAAACATTATCATCGGCTCCTTACCAACCAGAGCCTTGTTTGTGAGTAGGAAGTGTGAATGGGTTTGGATTCCAAACACGCACCCGCCTGCATGCCCAGGGAATCTTAATTAAGGAGTATGCCACCAGCTCCTATACATTTATTTTTCTTAAATATATTCCAGAAGAATCTAGTAGGTTTATAAAGATTACCATGCCATTAAATCATAATAGTAGAACAGAGTTTTTACTGAACCAGAAAACAAGCAAATGAATAGAGGCAGTGAGATGACAGCCTGCTGTGAAACCAATGGTTACAAATTGGTTTCCTCTAGTCACAGTTGCCTTTAACTGCTTTAGATTCTCAGCAGCTTTTCATCAAGAATCTCCATGTGCCCTTTTAAAGAAGAAAGTGCATGACCCCTTTAGTTTTGGAAATGCAGGTACAATGTACATAATATCAATTTGAGATTGGTAAATTGGTAGATTGTTATTTAATGTCTTTTAGGGGGCCAGTTTCTCTACAGGGCTAAGTGGGTTTCCAACAATATATGAATAGATTGTTATTTAATGTCTTTTAGGGGGCCAGTTTCTCTACAGGGCTAGGTGGGTTTCCAACAATATATGAATATATGAATATATGAATATATGAAGCCACACAGTACAGTTATTTTAGTGGTATTTATGCAACTTGTGATTAGGGCTGATGCAATAGCATCTTAGGTATTTTATAAGCTTTTTTTATTTTGGATTTGTCCCCATTCTTGCTTTTGCCAGATCAAAACTTCCCAAAGAAACACCTATTTTAATAAAATAACATTTTTACTGAAAGCGTTATGTTTTCAACCAAACTTTTTTTGTCTTGGATTGTCAATGGATTCAGAATATTCAGGTTGGAGTTTTCCTATGTTTTGGTACATGAACTCACATGTTTTTTAAGTTTTCTTTGGTTAGTATTTTATTTTCAAAATCAGCTTTTTTTTTTGGTCCTTTTTCATAGAACAAAAACTAGTTCCTGATGAACCCTAAGAACTTGCTCTTTCATTAGGAATGAAATACCATATTTAAAGGTATTTCCCTTAAAAATCATCACTGGTGCTCAGTGCTGCATAAGGTTTGGATCTGTTCCAAGTATTGTTCACTGCTTTGCAAAGAAGTGGTAATGGGAGGAATTTTCAGTGCAAAAGCATTGCCACAAAAAACAAGTAATCCTCCATATCTGGAAATAGTTGTTACTCAGAGATTTTCCCAAAACTTTGAGGTTAATTTTTGATTAAACAGCCACAGACTTAGTAGCTACCTAAATAAGCTAATCCTCATGTTACAGAAATTGGACAGTAATGCTCAGAAGAGAATCTTTCATCCTCAGCAGGATTTATGGTATGGAAATTACTGAACACTTCATAGTGCGCTAGTTTGTGACCTGGGGTTCACAAGTACAAAGGAATTACAAAGATATATGATAATACAGGACAATAGTTTAATTTCTGAGGTTGTCTGAGAAGCTATAAAGTTAATATCTCATCTCTTCTTCTACCACCTACTAACCCACAGGATCAAAGTGGGTCACACAGTTCTGGAAATAAGGAATTGCCTAATAGTTATGGACATCATTGCCCAAATTATCTCTACAGGGAGAATAAGGCTTGAAGAGATAACGACATATGTGATAGATCAGACACACTTATAGTGCCTAGTTTGGGCAATTAGGCAAGACCTGAGCTAAGCACAGAGCTCCTAGCACTTTCAGCTATGGGGGTGACCTACTTTCTGTGGATTGATTCAACTCTTGGAATTCAGCATTCTGTATGAACAGAATTCCTGTAAAATTCCAAGTGTTTTGGCCCAGGACAGCTTATATATATATGTCTGGGTGGATTTACTAAAGCAAGAATCTGACCATGTATCTTCATCTCAGCACCTGGTGTTCTGAAACCGTGTTTAAGTTAATAAGTAATCCTTTGTGTGAAGTTTCACTCACGTTGATTTCAAGGTGTTTTGGATCCCAGCCATATGAGTCGGCCCTCTACAGAAAGGAAACTCAACTCAGGGAAAATCCTAGAGCACAAGGCTGGAGTCTAACCACCTTGAGAGCTTATGCAAAAACATAAATAAATTTATCTTTGTTTGGGTTTATGTTTGCCTGGACTTACCACTACTGTATGTTGAAGTAACGTCATCAACAATTTGTTGCAGTTGCTCTAGCTTGACAGAAACACAAGAATGTCACTGAGATTTTACAGTAGAGCTGCTCTAGAGATCTTAATGCTTCCCTGTATTAAGGTCCTTGTTATCTCTGTTAACTTTTATTTACCCCACATGTCATAATGCCCTCCACTAGGCTAACAGCGCGAAGGACATTCGGAGCCCACAGTGCTCCTTTGTAGACTTGCTTGGTAGGAACGTCAAGGCAAATCTTCAAAAAGCAGCGTTCAAAAGAGAGGCTGATAAAGAAGCCTGAGAAATGCAAATCCTATTTAAATAAGGAAATGATGTTCTTCAGTGATCTCAATAAGACCAGCTTGAGCAAGCCAGGAATGCAAACGAAATCAAAAGACAGTCGGGCTTGACTGGCAGTAATACTGTATGTGTCGTGGAGAAACTGTAAATGATAACGAACCAGAATGCCTCAAAGTTTTGATGTGAAAGGCACCAGCAGGGTGTGATTTAGTCGAGGATACCATTGGTTCTGGACCATTGAGATTATTTAGGAAACGACCCATCCTGCCAGAAAGGTTTGTGAGTACAAGCAAAGCAAAGACAGAAGGGGGAAAAAAAAAGAATCCCTGATATTTACGCTCATACAGCTACTGTATAAACTGAACTAATTATACCATAATGTGGGTTTTTGTTGTTTCTGGGGTTGTTTTTTTTTTTTTAACATGTATGTCTCTCTCATTCAGAATAGGCCTTTGAGGGCTGCTGCTGTATTTATCCAGGCTACGGGGCCAGATGCATGAATTCCAACTCCCTCATCAAGAGTGTATAAAACACTGAATGAGAATGGGAGGAACCAATCAAATAATGTGGGCAGAGCTGGAATTCATCCTAATTTGCTACATACCCTCGCCTAATTGATGAAGAAAGAATGGCAGAGGATCAATTGATACAAGAGGATACAAGTGAGATGGCTGAATATCTTTGAGGCAGTTTCTGCATCAATAATACAAACACCAACAATTACAATTCCTACTGTTTATTATCTTTCATTGCTTATCTATTATAGTTGTACCCATTTCCGAATCAAAGACCTCATTGTGCTAGGCAGTATACCAGTACGTGTCAAAGAAGCCATTCCTATCCAGACATGGTGATTTCCTGTAACGTACACTATGCACAACATCTGACCAAAACAGCCACCAATGGTTTTCATATACAAGGGCTAAAGGCTTGTTTTGCTTGTAATAAAAATGTTGTTACATGCCAACACAGGGACAAAATCATCTGCATGTAGTAATTGAGAAAGACAGCATATTAAGTCATATTTCACTACTCAGTTTGTAACCATTTGTGATGGTGTGTTGCACTCCTTAAAGGCATGCATTAGTCTGGTTTTGGGAGGGGAAAATTGTACCTGAAAAATACATGGAAAAATACAGAAAAATGATAGTTAAGCTTTCATAATGTTTTCGTAGCTCTAAACAAAATAAAGCAAATTGTTTCAGTATCTCTCTTGTACAAACATCTTAGTAGTAAAGGTGAAACATGTTTGTTTCTTTTGCCTAATTGAACTAAATGCAAAAGAAGCTTAAAAGACAATGAGATGCATTAGAATTTCAAAGTCTCTGTCTCTATAGTTAAATAATAAGGAAAACAAGATATCCTTAATGGCTATTTTAAATTCTAATAAAGTTCCAAAGTAAAAAAATAATGGTGCCTATCAGTTTTCATTGGCTGAGGATCTGTTCCATGTTTGTTGGCTTCATGTTGTCATCTAAACCGGAAGAATGCAGAAATATTCTGCACACTAATTTTAAAATATTTGGAGATAAATATGTTACTTTTTAACATGGCCTAATGCAGTTATGCCTATTATAGAGGCATTCTGATTATTGTAAGTGCCTTTAAAAAGATGTGTATCAATTTATTCTAGCAGTAAATCCTAGATTTACTTAGATCTTCACGAGATCAATTGTGCAGCTTTCCAAGAGGAATGAATATTAAAGAGTTGGTATCTCATACAGTGCCTGCAAAGATTAGAATAGCTTACCAGTGTACATCAAAGATTTATCCACCTTAAGCTCCTACAAGAGAAGAAGTTATTTTTTTCACACTTGCACATGCTACGCATGCATAAATGAGTAACGTTAAGCTGAGATGAAGGAGAGGTGAGGTATATCTGATGCCAGCAAAGACAATATACAGATGAGAAAAACCTATTTTGTAGCATCTAAATGCCATTTTCACAGTTAACAGATGTAGGTGGAAACATTTCTGTCCTAATGCAGGAATATTTATTTGACTGTTCTTTATGTGTCTGCCCTCCTTACTCACCTTAAATGTAAAAATGATTATGTGATTAAGTGACATCCTCCTTCAGATGGAAAGAGAATATATTTTCTATAAATTAGTTTTATTTGTCATTAATTACATTGTGCAGGGATTTAAATTAAATTCAAAGTTAACAAAATTTATCTAAAGTGTTACTAAACACAACCATCTATAAGTGTATTTAATAAAAAATCAGTGACACATTAGTTCATGGATCATTGCTAAACTTGAGTAAATGGGACTTTCTCACTTTGGGAAATGAATGCTGTTTGTAATAAAAGAAATACACTGCTGACAGCAGAGTTGGGCCCTTCTGCCTTTTAGTAGTTATTTCTTCATCCTGAAGGTTTTCCCCAACCCTGTTATAAACAGGAAGATACCAGGTAAGTCCACTGAGATGGAACTGAGTCCCAAAGAGGACTTGCTGCCTGGACACTTCCAGAACTGAACTCATCATCTGAGGAGGTAGGGTTTTTGTGAAGACACCTGGACTGCCCTCTGCTATGGAGATCTTTATTGTGCTTAGCCCTGAGCCAAAGGTTTTCATGAGCAGTCATTTTTCACACTCAAGTTTGGTATGATGTACTGGCCGTGCTATTCCTGTTGTGCTGAGAGATAACAGAAATTGCCCTTCCAGGTGTCTCTATGGGGCTAACAGAAAAATCATGCATAAGTGAGCACTTGACTGGTTTTTCCTCAGTTTCTCTGCATCGATCTTTACTAATCTCCTTTGAAAAACATGTTGAAATCTATGGTGTAAATCATACATACAAAAGGACTTTGTTTACTGAATTTACCATGAACTGTTCATGGTCCATGCATTCAAATGCTGGGTCATGTTTTGGGCAGACAGTGTTTCCGTACTATAAAAACTCATTAAGATACTAAAGCCCATTGCTGCATGTCTTATGGAAAAATGTTACTGTTGATAGCTGTGTAATAGCAGGCAACAGCTACTGCTACAGTTGATTTTCAGATTTACGGCACTGTTGTTAGGCATTAGGTTAATGGAAGTCATGGTGTAGTGTCAGCCTGCGATTTGACACAGGACCTGACAAAGAAGATTCTTAAAGACAGCACTGCAAAGCAGGGTGGAGGCAGAAGAACTATATTGTTTGTATTTTAGAAATCAGGTTTTCATTTTTTGAAAAAGCTAATTTTTAACAAGCAACCAAGCACAACACAAGACACAACCAATCTCTCCAGTATTACAACAACTTCATCAGAAAAAAATTAGTTTTAATGTACTGTTTTAAAATAACTGGGGGGCAAATTCAAACCAATACTGTTGTTACTCAACTGCAAATCACTTGGAGCACAAAAATGGTGTTCAACTTTAGCTTTAAGATAATTTATTGCAACTAAGCTAATGAAAGTATATATAAGCAGAAGTTTCATCCTCTTGAAATTTCCTTAAGTCTCAAAACTCAGCAATATTTTTTATTCAGACAAGGTGCCTTGGTTTGAGGTAGAACAGAACTAATTTTCTCAGTAATTTTACTTTTCAGCTAAGCCTCTTCTAACTAGCTGAACTCTCTGAAATTAACAACATTTTTTTCTGATAGTATCTGCTTCCAGAACGATGAGACCTGATTCTTTATAATTTATACCAAGGAATGGTACACAGAGAGGTTCTTACTTATATTTATTGCTATAATAGCCAAGGTCAACTAACTTTGTTATTTCCCCCATTGAAGGGTCAGAAGCGGAAAAGTGTAGAGGGGTCACACCTGTGGGGAGGAGAGGACAGAACAGGTGACCCCAAACTGACCAACAGGGTATACGATCCCATTGCATCACGCTCAGTATAAAAGGATTAAAGGCTCAGCTCTCTTCCTTCAATGTCCGATGTCTGAGGAGGACTGTCTGTTAGCCTGTCTTTGATCCTGATCCATGCAATCCTGAATCCAGACCTGGAATCAGGTTCCTGTCCATTGCTGAGTCCAGTCTGGGACTTTCCCGGAGCCTGCTGGTGATGTGATCATTATCCTGGGATTCTATACGGTTTTCTATATATTGCATATATGCAATTATTTTTCACAGGTGACCCCAAACTGACCAACAGGGTATACGATCCCATTGCATCACGCTCAGTATAAAAGGATTAAAGGCTCAGCTCTCTTCCTTCAATGTCCGATGTCTGAGGAGGACTGTCTGTTAGCCTGTCTTTGATCCTGATCCATGCAATCCTGAATCCAGACCTGGAATCAGGTTCCTGTCCATTGCTGAGTCCAGTCTGGGACTTTCCCGGAGCCTGCTGGTGATGTGATCATTATCCTGGGATTCTATACGGTTTTCTATATATTGCATATATGCAATTATTTTTCTTATTTTATTAATATTTTCATTAGTTTAGTTTCTTTTTAAACTTATATGTTTATTTTCTCTCTCATCCTTTCCCTCCTCCAAAGGGAATATAAGTAAAAGATAACATCTCTCATTCATTTTAGCGGCCAGACCAGCCAAAACCATGGCACAAGGGGAAAAGCAATGATTTTATTCTATTTAATGCCAAGCACTTTATGTCAGCATTAGAATATTGCTAGCAACAGCATATATTGTGATATGCTTTTGTACATCATACTGATTTCTTAGGATTGCTGGGGATGAATCAGCTGCTGGAAGAGTTAGTTAGTCTCCATCTACTAGAGTTGGAAGTGAAATATTGAGCTTAGACAAACACCTGACTTTTAAGCAGCTGAACTCTTTGTCATGAGTGTCACTCTACATGTATTTCTCAAGACTGTGGAAGAAGGTCATTTTTGGATATGGTTTGTTCTTGTACAAAAATCCAGAATAAAGTTAGCACACATCAAAAGCTTATTTTGATGCTTTAATACAAAGAGGAACATCAACACCTTAGAATTTGTCAGACTGCCCAGTGACAAATTTAACCCACAGAATAAATATCTGATTTAATTTAAATCAATGAACATTTTTGCCAAACACAAACCCAACACTAAAAGACAGAAGGCACCAATACCCAGTGATTGCTAATGACTGTAGCTGTTTGTGGTATCACTATATAGTAACTTGTCACTCATTAGTTAAGCCATGGCAATGCGTGTAGTTTCAGTCCCTCCTGACTGTGCTGAAGTAAAAAATATCAGACTGAACTCCCTAAGCCACAGTCACCCATTAAGCTACAGTAACATGCCCTGTCATTTTTGTCTTTCCACACCAAGGAAATCAGTTGTTAGTCTCCTTGACTAAAAATATTTTAATTGATTTCTCCTCTTTCAGGTGGTTTGCTTTATCTTTAAATGCAGATCTCCTTTTAAGTGATCTTGGTCATAATTTTAAATATTTTATTTAGCGAAAAAAGACTGAATCTTAAATATCTATTGCTAGATTTTCATTTAGCATTTTAAGAGATTCTCAGATATATTTATCTAAATTTATTGCTAAGTATTTCTAGCAAATAATTTCTCACACATAGGTGGGTCATGGGCAGTTTTTGAACAACATTTAGTAGTGGAAATAAAAAGGGACAGTTATACAGCTTTGTTTCTTTTGTTGGTGATGGGTCACAAGGTAGTGTCTCAGGTCTTTGGATGAATAAGTGTAACTCCTGGAAGCATATTGCAGATGGTAACATTTATAGGTTGAAAACTATCAGCTATTATCTGATATTTGGTTAATAGTAATCAATTTACCTTTCATTCCAGCAAAAACTACAAGCTAAAATATCTGTAGAGCACAAAGATAGTGAAGAAACTCACATATAGAAGAAATGCACTGGTTATTCTAATTCCTCATAGCAATGTAGGAACATAACTAGACAGTGACACTCACCAGCCCATCCAAAAAAAAAAAAAAATATTTTCTTCATCTGAATATTAAAAGAAAAAACTGTAACTATACTGTGAGTTTATCAAAGATGCTATAGTAACAAAAACTTTGAAGTTATTTTTTTGTGTCATAGACAATATGACAGAAGGAGAAAACAACTAAAATTCTGTGCTCAAACATCTTACATTGTCTTTATTATGCAGTTTGTGTCCAAGACCATTCAGCCTCAAGATCACAGCAATTAATGACACTTGCTTATTCCTGTGATTTCCTGCTGATAATTGTGGCACTCTCGAAAATAAATAATACCATTCAGCAGGATTTTAATTGAACTGGCTGCAATACAGAGCTGGAAGAAATTCTCAAGGGATGCAGGATACAAGGCTCTAAGTGAAAGCAATCAGAAGCGGCCAGAAGCTCTTGCACCAAGTCTCTGCATAGCCATAATAAAACCCTTCTGTATAACAATACAACTGATCTTTCATAGAGAAATCCACTGTCCTACCTTTTTAGCAGTCTATGCCTTTTTTCAGTTAGCAATCCTTGTCTCTCCCACCTTCATCTCCTTCCCTTCATTCACCATCTCTCATGCCTCTCACTTGGCTTTCACCTTTCAGATTCACAGCAGCATTTGCAGATGTGCCCTTCACATATCAGATTGTGTTCATTATGGGAAGTAACCTTCCAGCATTCTCCTGAGTGCAACTGCAGAAACGCAGGAATTCATTACAAAACAAAAGCAAAGAGCCAAGTGTGAAAAGAAAGTATGTCCTTTCTTCCTGCCTTGTTTCTCTTTTTCACTCTTTCTCTCTGTTTTTTAACTAGCAATTAGATTATATAAGTATTTGCAGTAAAGTAACTTCAAGGAAGAAAAATATGGGCTCTCTTAATAATGTTTCATTTAATCTCTCTTGACCTTTTTGTAAGAGGTTTATGCTGCACAGGACATGAAAACAGATCCTATTCAAATCAGGACCAAAAAACCCCTAACCCACCACATTAGAAATTCATGTTACAACTATCACTAAGCCAGATGGTTTAGTCTTGATATCTTGGCACCTTTCTGCTCATTTATGTTCCTCACTCCCCTACACAAACCCCATTGTAATTGCTAGTATCTTTTTTCTTATCGGGGTAGAAGGTTCATTTGTAACATCCTCACACAAGAGAGGAGCGAGCAGAATATTAGAGTGTGAGGCTGAATGTCTGCATTGGAATCGGAGGCGTACAGCAATGTTTTCATAGAGTACATTTGAAGCAGTTCAGCAGGAAAATACTAATTACCATGATGACCCATGAATAACATCGAGCATTAGGATTTCAGTGTTAAAAAAGTTACTGCATGTAGCAAGGAGAGCATCTGATGTACTGAATGGCCTGGAGTACCCTGTGTAGTGATCTAAAGCAGAGTGATAACCAGGTGGAAAGGTTTATGTGCTGCTGGCATGTTGTTGTCATAGCTGTAGATCTGAATTTTGCTTTGCTCTGGGAAGATGTACAAGATACATAATTACTCATTGCTCATTCACCTCCTCTAGTGAAACAGAGCGTTTGAAGTTTCTGCCCTCAGCTGTCCATGCCCTGCTAACCACTCTTGTCCTACACTAGACTTGATGGAGCATCTTTTTTAATATGTATCACTTAAATACAAGAAAAAGCAGGCAGCTGAGCTCAGACCTTCATGTACTTTATCCAAAGATAAGAGAAAAACAAGCGTAAGTGAGAGATAGTCTACTTAGAGACTTGCACAGCTCTATTTAAAATAATACAGATGCTATAAGGAGACGTTCTTTCTTTCTGTCAAAAGTGACTTTTTCTTCTTCAGTTTAAATGTAGCTGCAATCAAAGTGATCCTTGGGCAGATGAGAATATGAGCTTACTGCATAATATATTGCACTGGTTTGCCTAAATACATTGAAGTCTCAAATTAAACCTATATAACTGTGAATATAGACAATCCCCAAAATTTATGTTAAAGCCAAGTAAGCTGAAATGTTTAAATGTTCTAGTACCGAGATTAAAATTGGTTATAGCATTTATACCTGTCAATTTAAGGAAAAAAATTAAACAGATATAATTTGAGCTTAAATCAGAATGAGAGTTTCCACACATGGTTTTACAGTGAATTAATTAAAGGTCTGTCTGCATGGAAAATTTGACCAGAATAGCTTTCTCGTAATAATGTGTCTCTTTGTAGATACTCTTATTCCAGAAATGCCTGTCTGGTTTTGTTTGTTTTTTAGTCTTGCTTTTTTTTCATTTTAATGCACTCTTATATAGAGATCTATGCTTCAAGTTCTTTAGAAATGCCTTATTTTGTAAGAAAAGATTCCCAAGTAGACAAAACCCTTAATGTGTTTAAAACCACACTGCCACTTAACTCAGGGTGTAAGCCAAGGCCTTGGGGTTTTTAGCTTCCATATCTATCTTTCATATCCAGACTTTGAACACAGAAAAATATTTCAATTGTGATTCAAAAATCCTTTGACAGAGAGGAAAGCACAATTTATCATGCTGTGCTGGCTGATTTACTGTACATGTAAGCTCCACTTATCACTTTGAATAACACTGATGGATTTAATTCCAGACCACATGAATGAGCCAGTATTTTTCTCTTTCCAGTTCAGTTGTGCAATACTGTCATGTGACAAGTGTGCTGAACCTGTAAGGCAAACTGCAGGGCATCGTAAGGTCTAGGAAAATCCAGCCAAAAAAACAAGAGCCACTCCTTTGAGAAGAAAATTCTTGTAGTAAATTCCACATACACTTTTGGAAGCTTTTTAGATACAAGTAGGCATAAGGAATTTGTAGTTGAATGTGACGATTTTGAGCAGCTGAAGCTGGTTGCAAACCAACTGTCATGAAATGTCAAATTAAAGATGATAGTCAGAAATGATAGGCTGGTATCAAGCACCACCCCCTTGAAAGATAAATTCCTGCAGTCGGGGTGAAATACAGAATGTGTATCGATAGAATCACATAGTTTTTACCAGATGAGCTTAAGAGTGAGTCAGAAAAGTTTCACCAAGTGCAGTGTTCTGTTTCCAGCAGCGAGTAGTAGGGACAAGGCAAACATATGGTTTTCCAAGAGTATGTCTTAGGAATATGTTGGCATTACTCTAACATCCAGCAGCTTGTTGCGTAGGGGCTTCCTGAACTAAAAAACATTTCTTAGTACTAAATTGCCTTCACTGGGTTTTTAGTACACTAAAGTGTTTGTCTGCACCCATGTCAACCTTTGGCATTCATAACCTGCAGACAGGAGTGCCACATCCTCAATAAACTTTGCATGATGAACAATCATCTTTGTTTTGAAGCTGCCACCTGCTAATTGACTTGATACCCAACCCTGCCCAGTTTTTGTGTTAGAATAGACAGATTCCAGACCTCTGTCCTAATCTCCAATAGCTACAGTAAATAAGCATCCAAATTCAGCGTATTGGTTTGGACCTAGTCAATTTAGGGTAAAAATCAAAATAATATCATAGCTATCAATTTATCTTCCTAACTTCATGTGAGAAACCTAAAAAAATCCACGTAGTTGTATAAATACCATATTCATTTAAGTTTTCTGGCTAAAATGTTCCCTAGTGAGTTAAAGGTTTACTTCTGTGCCTGAAGTAGAGGCACTTTGGCCTGGCTGACTTTGTAAGTGCTTGTTTAGCAGAGGCTATCATCTTTTCTTAGGTCAGGAAAGCAGCAAGACCTCTCTCTTCTCCCTGCCCTCAGCAACACAATATACAAAGACAAATTGCTGCGTTTTAGGGAAAAAAAAAAAAAAACAAAAAAAAAAAGTCTCAGTCCAGAGATGGTAGAAACATCTAGCAAGGAAGTATTCTGGGATGCAGGTGTCTTCATGATCCAGTTATCCTTTGGGCTCCACACTGCCTAATGGAAAGTAGTAAATCCTCTAATAGCTGCTGTCTGGACTGTGTTTCTCTGATCCTTTTGTGCCTGTGAACTTGTCCATGGGACATTTTCTCTGAGTGGCAGGGACACGACCAGCCAGCATCTCTCTTTGAGCTGCTGGAGCAAGGAAAGGTGCAAGTTTAAGATACATGTGGTCTTAGATTGATCATTGCTCTGAACATGCCATTTCAGATACCGGGGTTGCTTTTTTGTTCTTTTTAGGTTAGTTTCCAGGCAGTTCATTGAGTTCATCTGCCTCATCCTGCAGCCAAACAATCACTACTGATGACACAAAAGAGGGAGGAAAAATTAGAGAGAACAAAATGGGGGCAGGGGGAAGGCCCCTTATCGATCCCATACTGTCTGGAACACAGAGGTCCTACGGTCATTTTATTGTGTTTTGAAAGCACATCTTAAAACTGTTCAGATATCACATCAACACTTGTGTAAATCTCTCTGCAGTTTGGCATGCATCTTAGCAAACATTTGGCCTTGGGTTAAAGACTTTAAAAACTAGAGAAGCCACTATACTGTGGCAAATATCAGTCCAGTTATTATTTGCATTCAGTGTAAAAAATATTCTTTTTTCTGGCCCAGACTTTTCTGGCTTCCACTTCCAAAAGTGAAATCTCATTACACCTATTTCTGCAAGAATAAGAACCAGCTACAGCCTGATATCCTTTGATTTGTAGTTGTATCAATAATCAACTTAGCAGCTCTTGGATAAACGATTAGTAAACTCCTTAAACTCCTCAGTCTTCATTATACAATCAGCTTTCCAGAACTAGTAGTATGTTTGTGGCTCCTTTCTGAACCACCTAAGGTTCCATAATTATATCTACAGTACAGACACAAGCTCAGCCACTGCAGTGCGATACCTTCATGGGGGATACTGCAGTCAATGCCTACTTGGTATTCTGGTTTTATGCACGCACCAAAGCTGTTTTGCCCTGTTAGCTACAGCATCACACAGACAGCTAATGTTAAGCTGCTTTACTACCACAACAGTTTTGAGTATTTCAGCATTTCAAGTACTGTCCTCCAGTTTGCATTCATGACCTACCTGCTTTCCTAAAGGCTTATCTTTTCATGTGTTTCAAATTGAAACAACTGCTCAAGGAATTGCAAAATTTGTTCATAGAAATTAATCACCCTCATTATTTACTCTACCACCCATTCCTGTCATCTGTATATTTTACTAGGAATGACTACACTCTCTCAAGACTACAGATAAGGAGATTGTATAGCATTTGGTCAAGAACAGATTGCACTGGGACTAGTTCCATTGTATGATGATTCATTATTACTTTTTTTTTTTTTTTTTTAATCTGTCAATTAAGTAAGATTTAATTAGGGAAAAATTTTAATTATATATGGATGGGAAATATTTTTTTCATATTGCAAAATATTCTGGATTTCATGGTTTTTTTCTCCTTTCCTGAAATAGACCAAGATGCTTAAATCTCAAATTTAGGGAGGGGGGAGAGGGAAGAAAAAAAATAAAGAAAGAAAGAAGATGAAAACTGGGTGAGTAGAATTCTTTGAGTTTCAAAGCCTGGGTAGTTTTTATGCTTACATGGATTTTTCTTGTAAAAATATTTCCCCCACATTTCTGAACAACAACCAAAATGCCTGCAAAACAGAATCCTCCACTGAAAAATGGTGAAATATATGAAAAAGCAGAGATAACATCAAAGCTCAAAAATAACTAATCAAAAGCATCTCTCCCCCGCACAAAGGCTATAGTTTTGGCAAGCTGTCACTTGCCAAACTGAGTTAGTTTTAATCCATTTAAGAGAACTTCACTGATTTTTGTATAGTGATAATTTTGTTATCAGAATGTCATACAGGACTATATCAAATGTCTGAGAGATATCAGGGAGATAGATAGGTGTTCAGCAACCTGATCAGATTCCTAATGTGTCATTTATAACCTGTAGTTCAGGACAGGAGTCCATTAGAATTCAGCCTACTTTTCCAAATCCTCCAAGATCCCCTGAAATGCATCCTTTGCCCAACTTGTGCCATTTGGTGTGCAAACAGCAAACAATCTTTTGCTTAAATTGGCAAAAAAAAATATCCCTAATGTTTTCTGTTCAGACAGTAACTAACTTGCTTGGACTGCATTGAATTAATATCAAAATAGTGGTGCCTTGTGGACAGCTTCTTGGATGGAGCCTGAACAACTAGTTTTGTCATTAAGATAGTCAGGAGAGAGACAGAAATGTCATTGCTTCTACATCTGTTCAGGTGTTACTATAGCTTACTTATACATCTATAATAATAAAGAGTAGCAGGGAGTAAGGGTGATTCTTGGACCTCTCATCATCTATCTGTATACACTGCCTATTTTTTAGTTCACTCCTCGCTGGTTTTGGACCTCTCCTGATGCCTTTCTCCCATATCCAGGGACAGCACTGCTGATAATTCATTCCAGAGCATGCTCTCCAAAGGGAACACGGATGAGACAGGCTCCCTTACTGTGGCTCACACAGTCCTCCAGCATTATCCCAGCTGGCTTTGGGGGTGAAACAGCCTCAGATGTCCTTTGCAATGGCCTGAAGTACATAACATGCCTCACAGAGGAACCGAAGCCAAATGTTCCTCCCTTGCTCTCCCTGTCATCAGGGGAGTGAGAATGTTCTTCCAAGGCAAGAGGAATTCCTACTTCCTGTCCTGACTCACTCCAATAAAACTTCTTACCTTCTTGAAAAGTGGAATTATGGTATTTGCTCTCAGAAGGCTACTGGCGATTATTCTTTATCTATCTCCTCCTTTGAGTTTCAGGTGTTTACTTTTCAATAGTATTTTCTTTTACATTCCCAAAATCAGTGTGTGGGGTTTGGGATTCCTACTGGTAAGAATTTAGCTCTTTCCCATACAAGGTATAGATATACCTGTGCCATGAAAATTTGATTTACAGAGCTAAGGCCCTAACTTTCAGCCATTTCCGTCCTGAACAGCACTCCTAAATCTGTTTTGAATTACAGTCCAGCTATTGTACCAACACTTATCTTTGACAACCATACTTGTAATACCATAAAAAGCCCCAATATCTATGGTTTGTCTGACAAGGCCTATTTTCTGCCGTAAAAATCCACCCAGTATTATTTACATTGATTATAGTACTACTCTGTAAATCTTTATATGTCCTATATAATTTTTTTTGTTATTATGACCAAGATTAGTGCTGGGATTGGAATCCTGATGTTACTTAGTCACTGTTTTTAAACTAGTTTAACATTTCTGTGTAGACAAGGCCTAGAACAAATTATATCAGTGTAATCTAGTATAGCTAGATTTAAAAATTAATTCTAAAAACACTCACAGCTTTGCATAAATCAAAACGTTTCTCATTCTTTCCTTGAATTTCTCTCAGAAATGTAAAACACTCTCCATGCATGAGAAAACTAATTCTTGCATGCAAATGCTCCCAAGGATAAAGTTGATTATTTCAAACAGATCCACAAAGCAGTAGAGAATGGCTCTGGCCCAAACATGAGGAAAACAGAGTATGCTGGTATGTGCTGGGGACACACTGGACACATTTCAAATGCAACTTAACCCATAGGTTTGAGATATTGTGGGCAGCACAAGAGAAACCTTCAAAGCCTTGTTTCGAAACCTAAAATTCAGTGACAAAATTTGCTGCTTTAGAGTCAGTGGCATTATACCAAGAATTAATTAGTTTCGTAAAACTGAAAGAAACTCATCCCCCATCCCACCAAATAATGTCTGGTTACTGTGTTGTCCCAGTACACCAGTGTAAACAACTTGCAGCCATGAATGTATTTATCCTCACAATATGCCTATGAGGTAGAGAGATATTAATACCCTCATTCTACAGATGATTAAATAAAGCATGGGGAGACCTATTTCATATCCCTTAATAGACTTTCTGGCTAGTAATCTAGAATATGTCTGCTGTAAATACTGTATATTTTATGCCTTTATGCCTTCATGCAAGTTTATGCCTCTTACTTGACCCCACATATTCTATCAGGACAGGCTCAGGCAGGAAGCGTTCATCATCAGGAAATTGGGATAACTCCTGGCTACAGCCAGGCAAGTGAAACAGCAATATGTTGAGCTGTAATACAGCCAGTAGAGAATCAAAAGTTTCTTTCTATTACAACTTTCTAGAAATTACTTATTCACAGTCTCAAAGGGTGGAAACAAGGGAAGACCTGTTTCTCCTAGCAAAAGTCTGGGTAAAAAAATAAATTTTAAGAGTTTTTGAAAGGGATGGATAATTTCCAGCATTCTTGATCATTCCCAGTTAAACTGTGACTTTCGGTTGCCCTACCATAGTTAAAAAGCTAAACCTCAGAAAGTGCTCTGAGAAACTTAATATGCTCAAGCTGGTGAGAAACCCTGAATATGGACAAAGTCTAGCTGTGGAATATGGAGATTTTCATAAACTGATTTACACCATTAATGGGTATTTTGAGTCTTTTTGTAGATGAGAAGCTTTTCCATATATAACAACTGATGTCTGTGCAGTTTTCTATGAATATACCTCAAATGAGAAATGTTCCAATAAATCTAACAAAAAAAAAAGGACAGAGAGACAAAAAAATGGGATCTCTCTGATCCAAAAATTAGTGCCAGGTGCAGTCGCTGGCAGGAAAACACCTTGTCAGCTCCCTCCATGTCTGATGTACATGACTTCTTAGCATGTGTTGACTGACAGAAGGGCCATGGCTATGTACCAGTGCTTCATGTAAGCAGTGTCTCAGCCATAAGTGGGGCAGAATACAAATGAGATGCTGTCTGGTGCACTTTGTCTAGCCCTAGATACCTGCTGTTGTGGAATGCTGCTGTCACTTCACTGAATATCTGACTGCTTAAGGATTAATAGAAAATGTGGCAGAGAGCAAGGAGTTCCCATCAACTGAAGTATTGAAGAAAAGGAGTCTGACCTGAAAAATCTACCTGAAGGACTAGTCAGAATAATCTTGCAGACAGTTACCGGACAGAGTTGTCCTCTTGGATATGTTTTTATTGTTTCCTTTGCCGTTTGTGTTAGCTACTCTTGCAGACCATTTCTTCCACTTTACATGATCGTCTATTGAAATCATAACACTGAATTTGTGACACCACAATTATTTCCATGGCAACTGGTTACTGTCAAACAGAGAAGCACTGGTAGGAAAGCAGTGCAGAAGTGATACGATCAGCAATTTTAGTCTGTCCAGTGAATTCCAAGCTGCCGGAGAGGGCACGTAGTGGCAGGAAGGCCAACACAAAAAGCCCTGCACTAATCAGACCTGTTTGTAATGTAAGTAGGAATAATGATCTCCAATTATCTGCAGCTAACAAACACTTCATTTCTTACACCTTTCAAATAATAATTAAAAAAATACCCCACAAAATAAACAAAAAAACCTGCCACCTTGAAACAACAGTAGCAAGCTTTAAAAAGGCAAGTTTTGGGTTCTAGTCTATCAAAATGCAAGTATGGGGAAACCACCATTCTGTACTTATGTCATGTACCAGTCAACAGCAATTCAGTTGAAGACAGATTTCAGCAAAGTCCATCGACTTTCTGTCCATTCCAGAATGAATTCTTGCATGGTGCAAGAAAGCACTATGCTAGGATTTGACAAAATACATTTGAATGTCATCCACAATAGTGGAAGTCCGTGTTTTGGGGGTTCTTTGTTTCTCTTTTTTTTCCTTACATATCATAGCTTTAGTCATGCTCTCCATTACAACCATTTGAAAAATAAATCTGAATCAAAACATAAATATGAGTGAATGTCAGCGAAAATCTAACAACTGTCTTCAGGGAGGCTTTGTAGCTACTTCAGCGATAACATAAAGAGAAGTGTGATTTACTTGGATATATATAATCAATTATCAAAGACTATAAAATTCACAGGGATGTTAAATTATCAGCCCACCCTCAGGTCCCCTCTGCACCCATCCTTAGGAGTGGTGATGGTCTAAACTACTCAAAGACAGTATATGTGAGCTACGGTTTATTTATTAGTGCCCTCTAAATGTAAAGCATGAAATCGTCCTGGCTGTTGATGTCAAGCTTGAGGGTTGGTGTTTGGGTTTTTTTTCTGTAAACTGCCAGAAAACTGCCTACTAATTGCACCTCCAGTACTAAACTTGGTGTGTTAACAGAAAATGTGTTTATCTGAAGTGCAATTGTGCTTATGCAGCTTCTACATGGCCTTTGTGCTGTGTGACAAGCAAAGCAAAAAAGACACAGAAACTACCTTGGTAATAAAGAACCTCAGCAGGTGTGAGTTGGTGTCAGAACTGAAGTTATGCTGGTTTACACCAGAGGAGGATGGAGCCTTTTGACCTTTACATTTTTATTAGCAGATCTCTGTCATCCTAGTGTAATCTAGAGGCTCTTCTTCTATCCCTTTGTCTTCCAGGAAATGTCTGAAATAAGCATTGTGCTCTCTGGAGACAGACAAAAGACTTTTCATCATCTGAAGCCCTGTCAGGTAACTGATTATCTGAGTGTGCACGCTTATGCAGACTTTCCTCCATCACTCACAGCAAACATGAGGACAAATGCTGATCACAATTCGCTGCACCTTCCTACTTACAACTGCAAGGAACTTTAAATTTAACTGGTATTTCCAGACCAACTGTACTCCAATGCATGTAGTTAAGCCTCACTAATACAAGGTGAAACTTGGAATGTTTGGAATCCTATTGATTAATTCCAGCTCCGATCTTACAAAGTTTCAGATTTTTAATTTCTCTGTCTTTAATATCAGATAAAAGAATATATCATTTTCTTTGCAGGTAGGACTGTGTAACCTGGATTGCCTTTTCCCCAGGATTTTAGGCTTAACTTCATTTGCTTTTTTGACTTCCCCCCAATAAACTTACAAAATCTGTTTGCTAGATGTAAAAAATAAATAGCATTACAACACTAATTCCTGTTTCCTTTGAATAACATCTCCTCAGTGGAATTATGTACAAAGTACTATTTGTTATTTTAACAGCACTGTTTTTCATAAGGCTCCTGTCATAAATAGGACATTTAGTATTGGATTCATTGTTAAACCAGACGGCATGCAGAGCTGGCAGCATTTTGCAGTCAGGCACAGAGCCTGTTTTATCAATGAGTTCACAAACAATCAATAAAAACTTGGGAAGAAAAGCACTCCTTCTTGCCCAAATGGCAACAGAGATTCATCACAGTAGTTTTATCTGTGGATATGACTATGCTTCTTTCATCTCAAGCAGCTACTAAAACAAAAACCCTTTCAGAGAGTCACATTGGCAGGTGATGACAGTGAAAGTTGAAAGGGTTGTTTGGAAGGTTTTATTTTGACTGCACTACACGGAGATATAGGAGCTGTGCTTTAAACAGCTCATTCTGAGAAATGTCTTGGTGTGTCCAACTAATGGTAGCATGAGGTTCCACAGAAAAGATAATTATAATGACAGATTCTTAGTAGCTGCAACAAGAACTGTTTTCAGCAAGGTTTTCCTCTCAGATGCCTTCTTTTGTATACCTGATTTCTTATGGGTCTTCTTTTTCAAAAGGACTATATTTCTGCATCCATTATTCTGGTTATTATTTGAAGCCTTTTCAGATCCAGAGGCATTCCTTTTGAAAACACCAGGATCTGGCATATTTTTCCCCCCTTAAATCTTCAGAGTCATCTGTGTTTCATACCTGCTCCTATTCACAAGGCAGAAATAAAGCAAATGACTTAGAAAAAACATAGTGGTTTTGTCTTTAAAAGCCTGAAACCATCCAGTTCTGCAAAGCATTTTGATAGGGTGACACTTGACATAAATCAGGGAAGTGTGGGTTCAAGCTGATTGCCACAACCAAGTTCACTGACAAGTCATTGGGAAACCTCCAGCTACCTCCGCAAGCCTGAGGGCTGAAGCTCTGAGCAGGAGAGCCCGCACACAGTCAAGAAGTAATCCCAGGACCATGTCCTCATTATTGTCATCCAGAAAACCAAGCTGCAGATGAAGACATGCAAAGTATAGCCAAAAGGAGCAGTAGAAATCATGACTGGGATCCCATCTTGGTATGATGAGGCTGTCTTAAGGTCAGACTCACCAGCAACTCGTCATTTACTACATGAATGGAAAAGATAAGTAGTGGGATTTAACAAGGAGACACCCAGTCTTGCATGACATCTTTGTTTCAAAATAGACTGAAGACCCGAGGGCTGATGGAGGTCTGGCTCAAAACATGACAGAAGCCGACCATATAGAAAAGCTGAAAATGATGTAATTCAAATATACTTCTTGGAAGGCACAAAGACATCTTTTGAATAATTGTAGAGGAAATTCATGAGTTGAATTAGTGAGTTGTTCAAAGGTAGAAATGTTCAGAAATTTGCCATGGGAATCTCACATGATTTTTTGAACAAATAGACACTGTATTCAAAAATGCTGCATAGAAAACAAATAATTTTTTTAGCTAGAAGTTTTCAACCATTTCAAATTAAAAAAAGTGTTTTCAGTTGATGCTTCTAACAAAGAGGTTTCCTTCACTGTAATTTTGAATTGCATATTTTTACTGTATTTTCTTGTTCAATCGGAAGGAGTGGAATGACTTTTTAAGATTAAACAAAATATAAATTTTAATTTCTTCTAAACGTCCATTCAAATTAATTTTTCACATTTTTGACTAGACACTCATAGGTTTGATTTGAATTACAATTCTCCCTAAAAATTATCACAGACTAATTTTGGCAGGATTTTTTTTTCCTTTTCCTGGCAGCAGATTCTGACTGCCACTTACAGCCCTGGGATTCCTTGTGCCTTTTTAGTAACTCTCACCATTGACATGCTGTTATTACTTATGCAAATCACTTAGCTTACTTCTACTTTATTATCTTCTTAGTAAAATAGTAATAATTTCCTAGGTCAGAGAAGATTTCTGAAGAGTATTTATCAAGTACTTAGAACACAGAGAGCATGACTTCTCTGACCCTTGCATAAAATTTATGCAATTATATTTGTTTCTTGGCATTATTCTTGACACACTCCTTACTAACACAGAAAAGAATCAGACCTTTACAGTGGTAAACGCTACAGTATTTATTATTTAATTCATTCCCAAACCTCCCAATTACAGCTAGTGTTTGTGTTCCTAATACTTGAGCCCTGAGCAGTGCATATTCATCCATATGCATTTTGGCTTTTAAGCCTATACTAACTTGGTGCTTTTTAATGTTTTTGAACCATATAAAACAAGCTTGGTGGAATTTTATTTTGTTTCTAACACAGGTTTAAGAAGGCCCCAAAGGAGATTTTGTATAAAACTGACAAATCTTTAACTATGCTCAAGATGTATTTTTCCTTCCTTTTTTGTACCTGTTGGTACAGTATAATTGCAATCCTTCCTCCCTGGAGAATAAATCAGAAGATCATGACAGTACAATTGGAAGCAGTCAGGCATCTTCCACAGATTGATATGTTTTGCTTCACTCACTCCAGTCCCCCTGCTGCTTTCCTGCTTTTATCTCCAGATTTTCTTAGTCTGATTGCTTCAGACCATACATCGTGAGTGAGTGATGTCAATGGCATGCTTCATGCATAGAAACCTTGTAGCAGCCAGTGAAATGCAACTCAACAACACTCTGAAGGTTTTTCTCCATGCCCTATCTGGTGAAAGACAAAATAGTTATATTAGCCACTCTTTGAAGCTTGAAGTACCAGCAGTAAAATGCATGTTTGTCTGAAGACTTCAAAAACTTTATTAATCTTTTGAATAATATACAGTTCTTATGAAAAGTCCTGTTAAAATGAATTTGGAGAACTACATTTTCTTATTCAGCAAGTTAATCCCCATGGTAGATTAAGTTACAAAACAGTATGTGCCAGGTAATCATGAGTCATCAAATTACAATATAGTAGACAGATACTTTTGGAAGGTGACCACATATTTTGTGTTCGTCTAGATCAATTACAAAATAATATTCATTAGCTTAAACAATATGAAAATGATTGATTGTGTAGGACATGTACAGATAATCCAATCAAAAGAAGTACACTAAGCAGCAATCCTTGCTTGTTATTAATGTGGGTAAAGTTTATTCAGTAGTGATAAAGTGGATGAACATTGACTGTCAAATTGGATAGACAGTAACTGTTTTTAGAAGATGAGTGTTTTTCCCGTAATTTCTACATTTTTTTAATTTCTTGATTGCTTTTTTTTCATTTGTTGTAATTTGCATAACACAATTAGTAACGGTCAGGCAGCTCAATGTGTGTAACTAGCAGGCAATAAGAGAATGACAAGTACGGTCAGAGGTATGAAGCATTTCAAGCAATTTAGTAGGGCAGTATGCTTTATCATGGAATATACCTGATGGATAAATTGCTGAAGACCTTCAGAACCAAAATGTATGAAGAATATGAATAGGAAATTATTTTTTATTTCTTTTTCAAGACAGGCATTAGAGTACTTCAAATGAAGCTAGTGCATAATTTCAAAAATGAAAAAGAAAATGAGTTTCCAGACCACATAGGGTTGAGATATAGAATCACACGTTTCTGGGAAGTTTACAAGTTAGAGTTACGAAGAAAAAGAAAGAGCAAAATCAGTGATTGTTAAATATAAAGATGTACTTTTGGCCAGGAAGACCTGAAGCTGTAAGCAGTCAGCATTCCTGGGAAATGCGTCACAACAAGCTTGCAGGTTCTTACACCTTCCCCTGTGCATCTATACTTGGTAACTGTCATGAGACAAATCCTGAGGTAGATGAAGCTTACTCAGCAGACTGGTGTTTTACACACCTACATACTGCATTACTAAACCTTCCATCATGAGCCATTAGACAGAGAGAAGTTGTAACAACATTGTTAGGCATGTATTAGAGACCTTGTGAATTTTGGCCCATTGCATTCTCCTGTCTGTAATCAACAGGCCAAACTATCCTCGTTCGGAAGCTGAGTGGAAGTGTCAAAAATTATTGTTTCCTGATTATCAACACCAGTAAAGTTCCAATTCAATTTAGATATGTGTTAAGCAGCCTCAGCATGTACAAAAGATACACACTTCTTAGTAGGCCTGCAGTGGAGGACGGTTAAGCATCACTGAGTACAAAATTGTTAGGGGAAATGGAAAGTAGCAGGTGTATATATTATCTTTTTACTGAACATAATTACACAGCTGATTCAGAGCAGATTGGAGCAGAAGTGGCTCTTTCAGAGGCACTGAGGATGGAAACAGCAGGAAAGTGTTTTTTAAGAGAAAGTCAAGAAAGATAACCTTTGCTGAAAAGTGAGCTGAAGTAAAAAGTCAAGGAAAGAGGAACTAGACGTGACAAGTTCAGATCATGTGCAACTTTATAAGAAGCTGAATTGTTTTTCAATGGCGTTTCATGCATATGAGTGTTTCTTTATCAACAGACTGTAGGAGATGTTAGAGCAAACAGCAGTATCTGGAATTATTCAAAATCTATTGAAAATAAAATTAAGATAGTTTGATTTCAGTGGAATGAGAAACCTGTGCTAGAACCATTAATGTCTGCCTAAGTGACTTGTGTTTCTAGGTTTATTAACAATCAAGTGCACCTTGTTTAGCCACCCAAATAATTATGTACATAAATAATCAACCCTGTCTTTAAAAAAAAAGGAAAAAGAAAAAAGCTAAATATAAATCAAATAGGCAGTACTCATTAATTCTTATAAACCACGTAGAACAGATAAAATCCCAGATACTAATAATCACCCAGTTCCTAGCACTTAGTCTAAAATTTATTCATCTCCAGGCACCTGTTGCAGACAAAGATAATATGGTCAATTCCATTTTTCTGTGTCCACCAGTCTGTTAAGATTTAAGTACCGTGAATAGCTTGAAAAATTTCATTCCCCAACCTGTGCTAACTTACTTGCTAAATTTACTCACTAATATAATGAAATTGAATAAAAGATCACCCACCCATGTTAATTCTAAACAGCATATCAGAGCCAGACTAGAGCAGCGTCAATGTTGATTTGTGCTTAAGATAATGAAATTTGAAAGTCTAGAAATGATAGGGTTGTTTATAGCAAGTTCATCTCTGTAAAATAATTGCATCCAAGTTCCCATAAACATAAAAGAGAGACATTCTGCTGCAGCTGGTTGAAAGGATGGTTTGATTAAGGAATATAGATAACATTTACAGCTTCAGAAGAACTTCAAAAGACTATCAGGGAAATCAGGGAATTTTAAAGACAGAATACAATTTCCAAACTTAAAAGCATTATTTTTCCTCAGACATCTAATTTAGATTATATACCAGAAGCCTATAATAAACCTCCCACAAAGAAATAATAGCACACTGCACATATTATGCTTGTTCAACACCCCATTTAAATACAATTACTGGCCCTTTGCCAGAAGCCAGGAAGCATTTCTTTCCATAGCAACAGTAAGAGAAAGGTCAGGATAATATTTCTGCAGGAAAGCCTGCCCTTAAAAAGGATTCAGGATTACATTGTGGATTACATGCTTTAAATATGGTATACTTCCAAGCTAAAATTCACCTGGATCATCTCTCCCTTTCCCTTGGGATTAATTCTTTGGGTTTGCGAAGCCCACACCTGGCTCTTTATACACCATTCTTTCCCAGTATTTAGTCAGAATAGAGTTGCTCCAATTGCTACTTTAACAAGGGTGTAAATGAGAAGGAGCAAATGTTCCTTGCTAATTCATTGAGAGCATAGCTCAGGATGTATTTAATTAAAAGCAATGAACTGAGCTAATCTACCTAGTTCATTTTATTGGATTTGGTCTAGTAAGCAGCCTTTTAGGTACCAGAATATTTAAAGGACAATGTATTGTTGTTTTTTACCTCTTTTTTAGTCTTTTAAAAATTTATTCAGTACTGTTTGCCTGTTAGTATAAAAGCTAATAGGTTCTTTCTTAGTGTTGTTTTCCATTCTGCTAGGTGCTACTTAGCTATTGTATATGATTAGTAAACTAATAGCTTCTGCTTTTGAGGATTAACCTTGCAAAAACATATGCAGATGAGTCACTTTGATCATGTGAATGATTTCATTCAACTTCTGTTAAATGCTTTGAATTGCAGTCTCCCTCAGAATCATAATCGAGAGAGAACAACGTTATTAGTTCAATAAAACTGCTAAAATGGATCAAGTAGCAGGCCTAATTGAAAGCTTTTAAAAAGTCAACATTTCTTTTAGCAACTCAATAGTTTGTGAAGAATGACCTGAACATTTTGGTTTTCTAAAAGTCCCTTAAGAAAGGCAAAAAAATCCAAAAACCTGACGAATCTTCACTGGATTCCATGTAAACACACAGAGAGCTGCTATTTTTTGAAGTCAGTTTGCTATTCAGTTTTCTTGTGGGTGTAAGTATTTATGGAATCATAAGCATAAAAATCTACGAATCTAATCTGTGGGGAAAGCATTTGCATGCAAAAGCCTGGAACCTGTTATCATGAAGGTTATCCTGAAGGTTTACACTCATTCAGGAGCATGCATTGGATTGGATGTGATTAGATTGGGTTGGATTGTACCGGATGGCAGGATTATCATCAAATCAAAGGATTATAAACATTGCAGTCATAGTCCCCAGAGGCTGGAGAAATGCAGGATTTTGCTTCATAGCCTGAAGACACCTCAGTACTGGCCAATGGAGCTAGGGAAGACAGCCTCAGGCTCTGACAAGTGGCTCTGTTTTCTGTATTTTTTTCACTGAGCCAGGATCAGCTCCAAACACAGAACTTCTGTGGGCAAAGAAATGGACATTTCAAAGAAATGTACAGTAAATGCAAAATATAGATCTTTTAATGAGAGTAGCAACCCCTGTATTACACTCTCTTTATTATCAAGAAAAAGAAGAGCATTCAGAACAAAACAGATGGCAAAGCCATTTTCCTTCTCTACTTTAAACTGAGGGGTTTTTTTTGTTGTTTCCATACAAATCCCTTAAAAATAATAAATTCTATTATTTCCTAATTTTATTTAATTACATAGAAGAGTTATCTCGAAGAGCAAGTTCAGCTGTGGAAGGAAATGCAGGAGACAAAGGCAGTCTTAATGTTTTTTCTGTATGTCACAAGAACAGTCTGTAAATGTTAACACCATTTGGAGCACTAGTGAAGCAGACTTAAGGTTCATCTTATTTCATGAAAGAGAGCGTTCACAGAAAAGCTGCACTGTACCTAATGTATCAACCTTTTGGCTTCCTTCAGAAAATCATTTTATCCTGTCATTCTTCTAAGAATTAGTCTGGATTTTTGAGTCTGGGTTTTTCCCCCTTTATTTTTTAAGGGACAAGAGTGGCCAGGGATGAGTTCTCAGGAAATCACTTGGGAGATTTCAAACAAGTCCCGCACACAGTGGCCAAAGGACCGATTATTATTAGATTATTATTGGCATGATTATTACTGGCATGTGGAATAAGTCAAAGGATGTTGACAGCACCTCAGTATGCTGGAGCAAGGTATCATGGGGTGGCAAGAGTTGGCAGAGAGACACTCCATGTTTGAATCCGACTTTTTGCCCCAAAGTACTGTTGGTATTATTTGGATGTTTTTTTGTTAGTTTTGATTGTAGAAATTTTGGGGAAGTATAATGTATATTAAAGCTATTAAAGCTAGACTAAGAAAGGCTTAGTTTAAGAAGACTAATTAAGAATTTGGAAATTGTTTTCAAATTTCTTTTTGAATGAGCTCTTCATCAAAACAAACTTTTCTGACTAATAGTTCCATATTTGATGTCATTTTCCAATCCAGGGAGAAGTTTTACTATAAAAGTTTCTGATTACACAACAACATTACGGGTCTAAATTCTTATTTCTGTACATATTTTCTTAGCAATAATTTAGTCAGATTAATAACTCATCATAAGTATAGCTAAAGATGGCCACTGTCCATATAAATCTGGTAAAGGAACTTCAAAAGGAGGAACAATGAACTGTCAGGTAATAGAAGTAGCATCTTAATGCTTCTGTTCCTGAACAACTTCAGTATGGTAATCACCATATTTACTGTGTCTAACAACGATCCCGTGTGTATTTTACAGTGATTGAATATTGAACATGCAAATTCTAAATACAATCAAGAGAAAAATAGTCCTTTTGCTTTCAAGATCTTTTTATGACTTTATTCCTGCTCACTTTGAAAACAATGATGTTTTTGCATCCATCTCTCAGTTCATCTTTGCTATTCACAACTTTTATTACCACAGTTCTTTCCAGGTGGCTCATGTGTCCCATCTTACTAGTCCACCAGTCCTACCATCTACTTTACAGGTTGAACAATTAAGAGGGAGCTCAGATGATGACTCAAGTGCACATATTGTGTGCATTTGAGTGGATAAAGATTGGGAAGCTACTTTATTTTTAAACACTATATACATGTCACTTCCCCAAAATCAAGTTTAATGAAGTTCTGAACCAAATCGCAAAACATTTGTCACTTGGAAAATATGGGTCATAAGATAAAATCAATGAATCCTCTAGATATCTATAAGTGCTAGGAAGGAATATCTGCGTGTTGAATAAATAAAGTTATCTATATTTAAAAATATATATATAAATCCATGCCTCCACAAGCCTCTATATGTCTCTGTGGCTCCAAAAATTTTGTGATAAGTTTTAATAGGAAGCTCTAAAATATGCTTTGTTTTATTATAGTTTTTTCTTTATTTGACAGTTTTCTGACAATTTTATAATATTTTCTCCTGCCTCTCTCTCTGTTTCTCACAGCGTGTATTTCCTACGGTGCTATCTTTTCTCACAGATGCCTTGCCCTTAGTTCAAAAGTTTCCTGGGATAGGGTGAATGTTATTATAGCATGTAAAAATGACAGCTTGATAGAGTAAAAAGTCATTTAATTCTAAATAGAGATTCTAAATCAATTCTATAAATATGAAGAATAATAATCTGAGAGGTTAGATTCAATTTTAAATTAATTCCAAAATCTCCAACTCAAACTTTAAATCAGTTCAGTCTAACATCTTATGAAAAGCTGGATGTACTTTTAACTTCAGTGGCAGCGAATGGCACTCCGTATCTCCCAATCTCACAGTCTAGTATGGGTCCATAATATTGAAATAATCTGAAAAACCTCCCTTTGCTTCCAGTGGCATTAGAATGAGGCTGAGTGTAAGATTCAAAATGAATAATACTTGACAGTCCTTGTGATTGCCCTCTTTTCTCTGTAGAAAAGGAAAACTTTGAGTAGATTAATTCAGAACTCAGCAAAATCTGGGCGAAAATAGATCAAATCTGGCCTTTAAAAAAGATCTAATGTTTATGCAACATCTTAAGCAAATCAGCAAGCTTTAACGTCAGCAAGCTCAAATCAATGAGTGTTTTGCTGGAAGTTGCTGGTCTAAGACTACGCTGCTGGATCCAGAGCAAATATTGCTACCTCAGGTGTTCTTGCTTTCACACATGCAGAGGAAACACACTCCAAAGGAAGCTGCTTCCACTAAACATAAAAGATTTGGTATCACTAACTCATCTAGAAGGGAGTTATGCCAGCAGAGGAATATCTCCCTAACACACCATAACAGAGTGCCTTGCAGCAGCCTATTTTGACAAGGATGCTAATAACCCTTGTGTCCTCTCTCTCCTAGTCAAACTGTGCCACCAAGAGAAACCTTTATGTCATTTTAATGGATCTAATTTTTCTTACTAAATTTTCAAAACCCAGATATTTTCCTTGGACTTATCTTTTGAGTGAACCTATCACACCTGAACTTGTAGTGTGTCTTACTTTGAACAGAGTTCATTTTTTCATGGTGTTCTAATTTTGACTCTGAAATAAGGATGATATAACCATTCTCAGTACGTATGCCAAGCCCACATGCTACCACACCAAGAAAAAAAAAAAGATGAAAAGAGAAAGAAGACATACAGATCTATCTGTCAAACAACAGAGCTAATTATTACAAATATTGTTATTCTTAATTAACAGAGCTCAACATTTAATTTAAACACACACAAACAGCAATAGCAGTCTTGTTTAGTAAATGTAAAGCAAAAGACTTAGGACCTTATTCTGCAATTAGTTACACACCATGTGCTCTGTCTCTGATTTTGATACAGTTTTAATGAGAATGGTTTTAACAAAAGCCTCTTGGTTAAGGTACACAAAATTAGTGTTTTGTCATCCAGAAAACTGTGTGCATTCTCTAGTATCAGCTATAGAGAGTATTCATCTAACACCATGTTTGGCTTGTTTTACTATAAGTAGTGAAATTTTATATGAGGATGGTCCAGCAAAAAGCCTGATCTTGTGTAAAAATCAAGTCTACAGGCACCTTATAGCAAATATTTCCATCTCTGTCGTCTGTCTTGTCCAAACTTGTGGACTCTGTAATAGTGCCAGGGGTGAGAACAATGTCTTGAATTCATTAATCACCCCTTTTTGGCAATAATCCCCGGGTAATCTAGTCCTGTCTTCTAATTCTTCCATGCACTCCTTCTGTCAACCACTGGTGCATTGGGACAAACTTAGATATAAAGCTTAAGTCTTCATCTGCAATTTGTGCAGAGCAATAGAGGAGGGTCTACAGAATGGAGCAGCTAGCCCTGAGAAGGAGGTGTCCATGCTGTGTGCAACTGAATTTTACTGTGGGTCTGGTCCTCTGAATTCAACGCCCGTTAATATTTGCAGTACGCTAGATGCTCTCTGGAACACATGTTCTGAAAACAATCTTGTTCACATACTCATTGCAGATGAAAGAGTGTCAAGGAGGGATCATTAGGAGATTCATTTCAAATGTATGCTTCTAACCTGCACTGTGTTAATGGAGACACACTCAAAAGTACCATGCACGGATACCCAGAAAGAATCTGGTCTGCATAGTACAAAGAAAGTGGTGGGGGCAGTTTTGGTGTGCACTGCAAATTAAGTCATCCTCAAAGATTTTATAACCTTGTTTATAGCATGATGGATGGAAATTGGATTCAGTTTCCAGATCTGCTACTGACTGACTTCCTACATTGTCACCAGCAGTCAGTTAAAAAGTCAAGGAGAATGCTAATGTAATTAAAACTCTGGAAGTACTTCCCTTGATGAGTTGAGACCATCATTTGTCTGCTCCTTACATTTGACTTGGTATTAAATTCATGCTAATGTGTTGTTGTGAATAAGAATTACAAAAGGGGGGGAAAATTAAAAGGAAAATAGCCTTTTATTCCTTAGCTTACCATCTGTGAAATGAGACAATATTTACTTTTTCTCTCTGTCTTGTAACATCTGTGGTGACAGAGGCATATGTTATTCTGTTTAGGCCCTAGCAAAATTGCACACCAGTATTGGTAAGACTTCTCATTCCTACCAGTTCAAGTGGAATCAATAGAAGATGAGAAAAAACACAGTTCATCTATTTCCATCTAAAATCTAACTTTATTGACTCCAAAAGATTTAGCAGTGTTAAGAGTATAATTTTGTTTCATTAGCAATGGTCCGTGAGTTCCTAGTCAACAAAGTGTGCGTTTTGCAGTTGTCAAACATTTGAGGAAGCTGAACAACCCAGAATTTTTGGATGTTTCTTTGTAATATATTTCTTATCTGAGGAGAACAATAAATTCATCTAATATTTTCCCAGTGGAATGATCTTCAGTTTTATTTTCATTAATTAAAACACCTTATTGCAAACTGAGTTTCTGATTACAAGCTTTTACTGAAGATAAAATTTTCAGTAACACAACTTATTTCTTTATATAACCAGTAAAGGGTAGAGTGACAGATGTACAGGATATGAGAATCCAGCAAAGTCAAAGCACTGTAAGCTATGGGTTACAGAAATATACTTACTGTTATTATAAAAGTTACATCGATGATTTATTTTTAACAACTTGTCCCTTTTTTTTGTCAAATAGTTGAGCTGTTAATCTAATGCAGGCAGTAACTCATAGAATTTTTTTCAGTTCGTTTACTCTTGACACCCCCATTTCTATAGTAGTTATTTGGTTTTTGTGCAGCTATAGTGATGAAATTCACTTGCTGGCAGTATTATGAAAGATTCCAAGAATTCCTCCATCTTTATTTTATTTCAGTAAGTCCGTACAATTCCCTAAGAATTTTTTTTTGGAAAAAAAAGAAAATTTATCAATGAAATAACCTGAGTACTGTTTTTCTATAATCAGATTTCGCAGTCTTTTGACAAAAATAGTTTCTTTCTGTACTGTCTTACACAACAACAGCTGAGACAAATGTAACAAGCACTGGCTAAATCTTTCAGAAAAGTTAAACTTACATTAAAACTTAAATATTAAAGAGCAACTAATTTGATGGTTATTGAAAGCAATTTTGCCAGATAAAGTGCTGGCAGCTACATCATCAGACCTCATCAGGGAAGGAGTAAAAGCTCTCAGGACACTGAGGACTGGAAGTCTCTGAATTCTGCCAGGGTTTCCTACGTAGGCATTTAAGCATTAAGTAGTCATCCAGTGGGGCACCCAGTAACAACCAGGTTCCTTTCTGTCACGTTGCTAAAGTCTGAACTAATACAACTGTGTATGTCAACTTATCTCTCAACATTTGTTCCTGGGTTAGATATTTTACAGTCTTTATGGAAAGTTGTGAGCATACCCATGACTGCAGGAACGCATGCACCTTTTGTGTCCTTGGAAGCCACGAAACAGCAGAACAGTATAAAGCTATAATTTGGAATACAACTTTGTCCTGTGCGGAGTTGAAGGCTCTCAGATCTAGGCATAATGCAACTAATGAATAACCACTCTATAACAAGTAAATATTTGCTAAAATCCAAGCAGAATAAGCCACAGCATAAAAATGTGCAAAAATGTTTTCCCATTCTGCAGATTCCTCCAACATTTTTTTTTTTGTTTGTTCTCTGTCACATGGTAACAATTTATTAAGTGACTGTGACTTCCCTAAGTGATGCAGTGACTTCAATCTCCTAATTTTGTCCTAGATAAAATAGAGATTCTCTATAATCATGGTTCTCTCACAAGGCCAGACCATGTCACTCTGCTTTCCAAATGATTCTGACCATGTTGGCTCATCTTCATCAATTTTCACTGTCAGTATCAAGCATTAGTGTGACTCCACTCCCTTTCTTCACTTCTGCTTTCATTACCCTTCAGTCCTTGGAGCCCTTTTCAAATTTCATCAAAATCAGTAGGAGAAATCTGTTTTTCTTTTAGCAGGAGCTCATCAGGACCTAGGGAAGCCATCATCCTACCACTCCCTTTGGTTTCTATTTCACTCTTGCTTGCTTGATTCCTCACAGCCATTTTCCTTAATCTAGAAATCATTGTCTAGTCCAGGTTAATTCATATTTCATTCTCATACAGTCCATAGCACTTACCTAGTCCCAATAATGCTGAACACAAAGCTATATTATCAGACTGACAAATCAACTTTTCTGTTACCCTCTGCCATAAGAGTGAAATGGTGCTGAATTGAGTGCACTGAGGGGACTACAGAGGAAGAATCTCATCCAGGGCTCTGAACTGGTCAGGATTCAAAATAACTCCCAGAACAGCATAGATGGCACGAGCCACTCAGACCTGGCTGGAAGATTGAGTAGATTTGTGACTTTTTTTCCTATGCTAATTCACTCACCAAAAATATATTTGCAAATTTTAATCAAATTCAGAAACTAGTTTTTGGGTGAGAAGAGCAGTTCTTCCAGCCCTAGAACTAACTGATCATAAACCATTTGCTTCAACAGGGTCCAGCTGTCAACCAGCCTAAATAAGTCAGCAACAAACCTTGCTCTTCATCTACTGTTCTCCAAAAGTTAACTGTTTAACTGGTTTCTGTCATTCTCTAGGACAAGATTTTCAGTTTTAATTTCAAAGGGCAATACTCCTTGGATATTTTTAAGGTGAAACAAGAGTCCTTAAGATTAAACAAAGTGTTTAACTGCATTGAATGTCATATTTCATTATGCTTTAGATTTTTAAGTGAGACGCTGGTCCCTAAGCAAAGTCAGTTATGGTTCTTAAATAAGCCAAAGCATTAGATCTTGTACCATAGAGAGACAAGTATATAGCAAAAGAGTCAAGAGGACCTTACACACTTTTCACCTGGTCAAAGTTGATATTCCATTACAATTTACTCTCACCCCACCTGTGCCAGACGTGGCCAAATACCTCCCTTCCTGTCCATTCCTTTCTTCAGCCTTACAGATGCCCCGGACTTCCCTACCTGCTCTACATTTTACAAATCTGCACCTTTATTTACATCCCCTTAAATACAGGAAATTCCTATTGAGAAAGGAAAAGAAAGTTATAGAATAAATATTTGTGAGAGCAAGATCTTCCAGCAAGTTATGAGTTAGGTATTTTCCAAACACTTTGTGTATTCAATACCTGCCAAACAGACCAGCCCCGTGCATCCTCCTGCTGGTACAGTGCTATTTGAGGCAGGCTGAAGGAGTGTAGTGTCCCATTGTTGCTCATTGCCTGAAACACGTGTAATCAATTACTATTGCTGTTCTGCTGTGAAAAGTCTAATCCTTGCTTAGCTGGGATGATAATAGCATGGTTTGTGCATAGTTGTCTATCAGACCACAGTATAAATCTCTGAGCAATAGTTCTAATGCACTGAAATTAATATCCCCTTCTTTAAATTCTAACCATAGTAGATGTTTCCTCTTAACCACATAGGGCTGTTCTATACATTTCAATGTTTATTTCACTGTATTTTAGAAAAGAGAAGATGATATATGCTGTCGTTGCATGAATAAAAGCTAGCCCAGGTAAAACCTAGAGAATAATGTTCACATTTGGAGGAAATATAGTAAAAGCAAGGGTGGTCTCAGATCTTTTAAGTTAAAAATGGTTTGACTCAGACTAGGCTTAGAAGAGAGTGCTGCAGGGGAAAAGACAATGCCTAAATAGCCATGTACTGAAAGAAATGCTATGAGTGCCTCAGGCTTTGTCATGCCTTCTTCTGAGCTAGTACTAGAACAGAACCCCTGAACATTTCTCATAAGGTATTACACTGATGGAGAGACAAGCTTCAAATGACACACACAGGACGTGAGCTTTTAGTGGCTCATGCTGATTCCAGTAAAGTTCTCACAGTTTGGCCCACCTGGGCAAATTGGGGTGGGGTGTGTGTGGTATTGGTTTGTATTTAAGTAACTGGCTTTGTTGGATGATGATAAACTAATATTAAAAAATGGCAAAGTGGTCTCTTGGTGTTTCAGTTGTTCAGACCTGTTATACTGCATTCCAAGCAGTCGATCCTTGGGGAAAAAGGAGAAGCATTTAACAGAGCTTGTACTCCACTGAGGCTTTAACAATTCTTGGTTACTAAGGAGGCTTGAAAATTTCTTTGAGGTCCACCTGAACCTGCACCACAATGCACAAATGTGAAATTGTTGAGTAAAAAAAAAAGAAAAAAAAATGCTAACTAAGAACAGGAATTACTTCTCAAAAGTCAACTAGATACATTGCACAGGCCTCTTACTGATAAAAGAGGGATTTTATAATGTTTTATAAATTGTTTTCATTTTAACTATTATTATTATAGTCTTTATATTATAAAGTCATGCAATATTTATTTTTAAATTATTATTATTATTATTCCAAAAGTTGTTTAGATGAGCTTTTCTATAAGTTCTCTGAAGCCTGTAAATGGCTAAAAAGTTATGAAAAGGTTTGTCTGGTGGTTAATACATGTTGTGAAGGAAATACTTTGGTTATGTCCATTTTTTTTCCTGGAAATATATTCTGTGGTGCCTTTTGTGGTTAGAGCATAGCCTGAGCAGAGTTTCCCAGCCTGTTATAATTAAGGAATTATTTAACCTCTGGAAAAAAAATAATCCATGTAATAACTTAAGTACTGCCATGATGTGGTTTTTGTCTTGGTAACAAAGTAAAAACTAAGTTAAAACATAATGTTCATTTATTGTTTATATTTTCCATCATATTGTTTTGTTTCCTGGCTTGCATGAGTGGGAAAGTATGTATTTAAAAATACACACATTTTCTGGTGTTTTATTGACTATCAGTGCTATTTTGACCACAGATTGAGAAACACTGACAGAAAGTTTCACAGTGTCGTACAGACTTTACTTACCCACAGCCTCTGACCATTTTCAGTGTTGTTTATTGTTTCTTTCAAAGTGATATTTAGATACTACAACACAAGGTCCTATTCTAATATATAAAGAGATAGATTTCTAGATAGATCAACTACAACTTGAACAAACAGACAGAAATGAATTTGCATAAAATTTCCAAAATAATAATATTTCAGAAGAAAGCACAATAATAGAAACAGAGTGAGATTAAATTCCTCGCTGAAAGTCACTGAAAGTATATCTGTCTTGCAGAACCAGGAATATTCAAAACTGCCGGAGCCAAGTGGACCCACAGCCAGCCTAACTGCAAAACTGGGAGCTGATATTTCCATCAGTATTTCAGTTAATATGCCTTGCTGAAAGCAATATGTACTGTCTTCAGACCAATACAACTGTATTGTTTTTGAGTGTCCAGCTAAAATATCACTCCAACACTCCACTATTCATTGTGGACATTGAACTTTGGTATGGCATCAACCCAAGGATTTCTTCATGACACAACATTTTCTGCAATATAGACAAGCCCACAGGAAGCCTGTAAAAGAGCTATAAAGTTGAATGTAGAGGGTTTGAGATTTAGTCCACTGTCTTAACCACAAAACCATCCAACTTCTGATGACGTACTTGGTTCACTTTATCGGGTACTTAGTGTAGGACATAACTTATATACCAGATCAGATGGTAATTCCTTACCACAGTTTCTCTATGTAATACCCTAGAGAAAAGAATAAGGAAAGAAAAACACCTTGTGACCTTGCTCAATTCCTTGCATAGAGGTGTGCAAGTGAAGAAAAAAATTTCTCTCAATCAAAATAAAAAATCTGAAGCACACATGTTTTAGAAATACAAGCAAGGAGAGTATAAAAATGAAACAGAGGAGAGCATATTCTCAAGGATTTTGATATAATAGTGGTCTTCTGTCCATAAATGTCTAGAAAACTTTAAGAATAAATTTAAAAGCCAACATAGTGCAATAAATGTAGGATGTAAATGTAGGAAGTAGTAATGAAATCTCTGGCAAGACTTCACTTATACTGTGCTCAGAACTACTTACCACATCATAAAAAACTGGTTTCTTAAAAATGTGGTGAGAAGGAGAAAGAGTTGATCCTAGTAATAAAAGTTATGAGCTGTGAAGACAAGAACAGAAAAGCCCTCATTTTGAAACAGTCACTGAGAAGGCAAATAACTGAGACACAAATGTTAAGTGATATAAGGAGAGTTCACACAAAAAAATATTTTAGATACATGCAGGAAAATTTGGGACATTGCCTCATTTTTACTAATTCTTCCTTACTTTATTTGCTATGATAAATAACACAACTGCCTGCTTTAAACTGAGAGATTTTTACCAATGAATAAACCTTCAGACTACAGAGAGTTTTTGTGTCAGTTCTGCTTCTCACTTGTTAACTGGAGTTTAAGTACAACTTCAGATTATACAAAAATACCAAGTGGCTGAATGTTGGACACAAGTACCATCACTACAAAATATAAAGTCACACGCTCACAGTGAGTGCAGAAGAACACTGATGCTGTCATTGTTGCATCTCCTGAGAGAGTTTTCTCTTTCCTACTATAAAAGTTATGTGGGAGACAGTTGTGACAGTTTTTTTATAAAAAGCGGGTGGGAGGCCAAATCTTGCTCTCCTTAACATTGGCATGATTGTAGTATTTGGATCCATTTTCATTCGTTCACTTTGATTATATGGCAAGATAGTAGAAAACACTTGAAAAAGTTTTTTTTTTAACACAATGAAAATTAAGAAGTGGGTTTTAGTTTGAAAAAAATGTATTCTTGCCTTTTTTACATAAAGATCATATTCATTCATCTGATAATAGTGAAAAGAAATACAAAATCAGAAATCTCAGACATTAAGTTATGTTTGGGTAGATATCACTGCTATAGAAAGGAATCAACTGCTGTATCTTCCCTTTCTGCTCATTTTTCTCATTCCTCTCTCCACTTGCAGTGACCTTTATGTCTCAGTGTCTCAGAATTTTTCTGGCATGTATGTTGTCTGCTCTCTGTAGCACAAGGAGATCCTCTTAAAACGTAGCCAAGCTCATGCCTGGTTGGAAACAAACTCTTATTGACCATTATGGATGTCTAAGCAGTATGTCGAGGATCACATGGAGAAGCTAAGCAGGGAATTGAACCTCAGCCTTTTAACGCTCTGACCTTATGTCCTTGCTAGGCATTTTCTGGGGATGGGGTATGTGCACTGTAATTTTTTTGCCACTAGACCTATGGCCTTAGATTTATGATATGCTGAGCTTCATTCTAGAGGCTAGATATTTTCAATGACTATGTTTGAAAACGTAGCACTCTCACAGCATTGTATTCTATATTTTATATTCACTAGAAACCCAGTGTCTGTCTGTTAAGTGGGGTGTGTGCCCTGGCAACCATTTTTAATCAAATTCTAAGGGCAGGGGATGATTTCTCACAGAAAGAAATAGATGTCATGTCAATATCAGCCATTTCAGTCTATCCTGTAGAGGATACAAATACGCATCTTGCACATATGCAAAGTGGAGAGAGAACATCACACAAAAAGTAACATCATGAGCACAAAATAGAGGAAAAAAAAGTCATTATAAGCTAATCATTAAAAATACCATGAAATCAAAAATAAAACACAGAAAAAAATAATGAGCTAGAATGCACTGACAGCAGTGGCAAAACATAAAAATCACATACTGCATAAAAATAAAAGGGTGGAACTTTTTTTTGCCTGTTTGTTTTGAAAATAGAATTATTGAAACCACTGCAGCAGCAACATTGTGAGAACCTTCTTAAGACACAATTAATCCTAAATAAAACTACTTTTTGTTTGCCACATGGTGGATTTTACTGCAAAAAAAACACCAAACCAAACCTAGATCTCCAAATAATGTTATAATTATGAGCAGAAAGTGAATTGCTAAGCAGATGAAAACTGTCACATAGAAGGAAAGCTTCACCCCCCGACAATGTAAATTGGCTTAGCTTCATGCAAGGCATTCCAGGCTGTGTCTTAAACTCCCCTACCTCTTTCTTTCCCCTTAACACTACAATATTCACAAAAATCTATCATTTTTGGTGCTTATTTTCACCTTTTAACACCGAAATGCTGAAAAAATCCAAACTTTTGTTGATACATTCTTAGAGGTTCTTCCAGCACAGAAATCCTTACCTTCCCTCTTTTTCTCTAGCTCAAATCCTGCCCTGATTTCAGTTAACAGGGTCAGATTTCTGCCCTTGCTTGCTCCAATCTTTACACCAGTTCTTCTGGCATGATAATTCTTGTAACAAAGAGGAGAGCAGTGTTGTAGGGTTTTTGTCATGGATTTCACTGCAGCATAATTTCTGTGTGTAGATATGTACACGTAATAACCAAGCAAGCCTTTAACTAGAAGCCTGCAGAAACGAATGTGCGATCTGTCTCTTGATTTATCCATCAGGTTACTTTTGACTGCCATGCATCCTGATCATCTAGCCTGGACAGTTCACTGTATGAGGAGCACAGTAACATATTGGCTAGGGATTGTATAAGATGCTGTACAAGTAAAGATCCCATCAGTCAATGAATGGATTTTCATCAGGGGGAAGAGGGAGTGGGCAGAGATGAATTCTCCTACTTGCAGAATTCAGCTGTTGGAAAGAAAGTGCAATTTTTCAAGAGCAGAAGGTGTGGGTGCTGCTTCAGAAGTACAGCTGCTAGGAGGAAATATACTGTGAAATACTTATATTAAGACATCTCATGCAAATGATACACACGGGTACAGTATCTGAGAGTCACTGTAGATCTAATTATGTAGAAAATCCATGGAATTTACTTCTTACAGACCAGTTCCAAATGATCAGCCAATGCCATATAAATTTAGACTATGACAACATCACTTTTATATACGAGTAGTCTTTCTTAATATGGGAAGTAGTATTTTACTGCTCCCGATAGATTAACAACTTCAGTTTACATCGTATAGATATAGTACAAGCTTCCCTGTTTTCTTCTGTCAATGAACAGTCTTCTGTCATATCCATATTCCCACTCAGTGGCAGGCATATAAATGCATATACTCACTGAAAACACACAGTAGTTGCTTTAAATAGCTTGCAGTCTCAAGCACCTACAGTTTCATACTACTATCCCTCTGAAATGCGAAACACCACCATTACTCTCTATCCTAGGGACTGGAAGTGCTATTGTATCTTACAATTCTTTGCAAACTGCAAGATTTATAATGGGATTACCTAAACCCCACTTTTGAGATTGTCTCCACTTCCCAGTCTCTCACTGCCAAAATATGAAAGCTATTTCATGGATTCAAGAACAGACGTTTCCCCCAATGAACACAGAAGTCTCCAGAGATACAAGCAAGATCTACCTCAGTGTCATCATTGTCCGTAACTTGGCTGTAAAAGGATATAACAAACTTGTATAAGAAAACATGAATATCACTCTGGTTTTTGATACAAGTGATGGGCCTTCCAGTTACATCATTGATATTCCATTTTCTTTTTAATGTCTCAAGCTTACTCCAGCTTCTAATGTAATAGGAAGAAATCACAGTTATTTTAGCTAGGTTTCAATTTCAAACCTGCCTGAACTCCCTGCACTTAAATTCAATGCCAGCTTTTTCCCACAAATATATGCTGTTAAAGAAGAGAGCTAAAATTCACAGAGCTGTCAAGTAAGATATCCATTAAGATAGTAAGATGCCAGTGTTGAAACTTCAACATTACAGCATTAAATCTCAAAGGAATTCATTTTGTTAATGAGAAACAAGAGAGGATGTAGTGCATGATGCAGGGGGGTGGGGGAGAGGAGAACATGGAACTATATGACAGTAAAATAGAAAGCACAGATTGAGGTACCACAAGGAATCTGAATTCCTCAACTAAGACTTGTCAATGAGATTTTTAGCATATGATATGCAGTTTTAATTAAATTATGGCCCAGAGTCAGAGAACAAAGCCAAAGGCCCAGTTTTTTATTTCATTTTTAGAACAGAGATCTTATCTTCTACAGCATTTCATGCACTTATAATTAAATATGGATTTATGGTTTTAAAGTACCTGGAAACACAACATGATTTTTAGGATTCATCCTATGCTGAACTCAGAGCAGTATAGTCAAAGGGTAAGATTCTGGCCCCTGATGAAGTCAGGGACAACCTTCTTAATAGGTTCAGAGGGATATAAGTAAGGTGTTAGGAAGAGAGTTCAGCTTTTGCACTGTGTGCAAATAGAATTACTGTAACTTGTAGTAATAAAGAAATATGGGTTTTTGTGTGTAAACACATTCAATAAAACTTTAATTGTGTTTCATTATAGTAACAGGGTACAATTCTATATGGAGCTAAAGATTCCTGAGTAAGGGTGCTATTTTAATCTGATGGTTATTTTTTGATATGCCTGCCCAATTCTACATTTATTGGCAACTCTCAATGCACTTTTTTCACACTCCATCACATTATTTCAAATAAATACATTATGTCTTCTCTTTTAAAAGTATTATATTCTTTTTCCAATGAGGAAATTGCTGCAGAGGGTTTTGCTTGGTGATGAAATACTATTAAACATATTTCAAGTAAATTTACTGTGTTTCTTTAAATAGAAATGTAGGCCGGGTGAGAATGTTACCCCCAATCTTGAAACAGTGAATGGATGTCAGAACCTGTTTTGCTGTGTTTGTATAAGGAGAGAACGTGGAAACATTAATAAAGTGCATTAGGTTGAGGTTCTTTTGATATTACAATGGTAGATAACTTCTTGAAGGTCAGCTGCTCTTAAAACCATCTTTTAAAGCCTCACAGGATGAAGGGTTACAGTGCTAAAGTTAACAAAGCAATGCTTATGGTAACCGAGAATATATATGCACAAAACATCAAATTCAGGAAGATGCACCCTAACACAAAACCTTCCATGATAGACTTACCCAGTAAAACTGAGGATAATGCTGCTGGCTTAGAAATAATGAGGTTTGTGCTTGTTTGGGACCAAAGTCTGATGTGTGTATGATATGCTTCCAGAATAATCAGACATATGGGAGTTTCTTGCGGGGGCAGTGTGTTGATATTATTTGTCAGTGTGATGTGTGGCTGTTAAGGCAGGTTAGAAATGGTTCCTATTTTTTCCAGGAATAGCATAAACAGTTTCTAAGTGTATGCAGCTTTAAAACTAAACTGGATTCACTTTTTAGTACTGGTGAGATACATAATATATGATTGTTAAACTTCATTTTATTCCACAGATATGACTGTGATTTGAGAATTTTAGAAGCTTAAAATAAAAATAATAATTATAAACAAAATTTAAAATTAGCAAGACTCACACCAGTATATATACAACATTTATTCTCATGGAATAGGCAGATATCTTTCTTTGCCTGTAATCTCATTGTGTACAGAAAAGACACTAAAAATAGTGTTCCTTAAAGAAGACTCGTGGTACAAATTCACCAACTGCCAACCTACGCCATCAAAAGTACAAGGAGAATCAGCCTTGATGCTCCACTGCAGGTTGTTTTCATTCATCCTTGTATTTTAATCACATTTCAGCTGCTGTTATTGTGAGATTATTTCAAAAACCATTGAATTAAATTGTATTACACTGAAGAGGACTGATCTCGTTTCATTGTGAATACACTCAAAAAACAATTTTTGTATCTCAGTAAGGTAGAAGTATTTTCTTATGTGATCTAGTCTATCTTATGTGATAGGTCTGGAAATCTGTTTTGAAAAAGAGAATCCATCAAAGTCTCTCTTCTGTGAAATTACTATTTCTTCTTGAAGCTTTCCATCTTCAGAAATGGAAAGACTCCCATTTTACTTTATTAACAAGTAACCCACAATCATTAATTTTTTGCCAAAACACTTCAATTTTTCAAACTACAGATTCAGTTTGCAATATTATTAATTAGGCAATACTTTTTTAATGTGAACTGAACTCACAGAATAGGGGCTACTCAAACAGATTGTGACCTTATCCTATGCATTCAGCCAGAAATCCACAGTGGTTTCTGTCTTGAAAAACAAATCCAAAACTCTGTATCTTCTACAGATTCACTCCCCAGAACAAAAAATAAGATGTTAAAAGCAAAATAATTAGAAATAATTTAACCATATACAAAGCAGACCTCAGTAAAACCAGCATAAATCCCCTACCTTTGATCATTATGGATTTATGAAAACAAATTTATAGCTACCTTCCTGAGTCAGTCTTATGAACTTGCAGCCAACATCTGAGTTATACTCTTTTCCGACAGCGGTTATGCATTAGATGTGAACATTTAAACTCGCATTCAAATACCTGTCAGAACAGAAGGCTCAGGCCTCAAAGACAGATCTGTTCTGAGACTGATATTTAATTTTAGGTAAAGATGACTGAAGCAACTGAAGAGTTTTTCATGTTATTGTCCTCAGCATCTCTTCTGGCAGTTGGGTAATTTATGATCTTTTGTTCTTTTGAAAATCTCTCCCTCAGTCACCAAAGTGTGTAAGATGACAACCACAAGTGGTCAAGATTTAACCTCTTAATCTCCTTGCCAGTGACTGATGTTTACTAAGGCTGCACATAGTCCATTGTAATGTTAGTTTTAACCACCTTCACACTTACCTAAAATTTGCAGTGAGTTAGGAGTGTGACCGTGGCCTGTTACTCAATGTGCTCATTAGGTAAAGCATATAAGGATATTAGCCTGAAATATCCTGATGACTTGTAATTACCTTTTCTTATGCTGAGTCCTGTGGAAAATGTCTTTGTAAACTTTCCCTTTGACTTTTTCGGTTCCTGAGTCCATCTCATCAAACAAAAGCAATGTATTTGATGAAGAGAATGCCTTGGTCAAGCAGAGGTCCAAACTTTTCAATACTTTGTGCGAAATACTAAAATCATCTCCATTTTCTGCAGCTGAGACCACACAAGCACACATCATTATGTTAAGTGGACATGACAATGGAAAATTAATTTAAACTAGTGTGTTCTCAGCCACGCAATTTTAGTCTGATTTTTCTAGCAACTGTCCCTAAGGCAAGGCTTATGTTGCCTGGAAAGAAAAGAGGTTTAAAATATTTCAAAAATTTGCAATGCCCTTTATCTACTACTTGTCCTCCCTGAGAAATTTCATGCCCCCAAAGGCTTTTCCAAACCATATCACCTGATGTTAAGCATTTACTGTATTCAGTCAAGAAACAGAAGTTGTGTCATTGGATTTGTATCATCAATTAACTTCAAAACACAGTTGTAGTATCCACTGTTCAGCCATCAATAGCAAATTGAGGAAGAGGATAACACTCAGAACAGAAATCTGTCCTCTAAATTACAAATACAAAGGTAAATCAATAATTCTGTAAGCTGATCATATGTATTGTATGAATAAAATTAAAAGATTTTAAGTCTTATTTGACATTAATAGTACACAAAACTCAGTTTGAATATTCTTTAGAATTTTCCCTTCCACTTTCATATCTAATAATAGTCTGTCTTACCACAGAATTGTTTTCCTAGGCTTTAAGAAAAGATCATTTATTTTCCATTCTGCTTTAATAAAAAATTTTAAAAAAACATGTTTATTTCTGCAAGCTCAGGACTTCAAAATTACATCATGTAAAGGACAAACCAAATGTTTTCAGCCTAGTCAGAGCTTCTATATACTTTTGTTTCTCTTTAAATTTTTTTGTGGTGATTTTGAAATGCTTGTGGAGTCTTGTAGCATTTAAGAATATCTTTTATTTTGCTTAATAGAAAAGCACATAAGCTCTTATTCACAGTGATTTATCATTATGATAACAATAAATGTTGATTTTCTTTTCTCAGGCTGCTCTGTTTTTTGTTTTTTGTTGTGTTTTTTTTCTAGTTAGAGACATAAGAAAGACAGCATTAACAAAAGCAGAAAAAGAAAAGTAATGAGAAACACATTTTTAAGACACTTTTGAATTTGTAGACAGTTTTTTGTATTAACAGTACTCAGTTATTCTCTACTGCTTCTTAGCAAAGTATTTCTCTGAAGTACAAATCGAATTCAAGAAAGAAGTTAAACAAATATTCTAATGGAACGTATGCCAGTTTAGAATCAGCTGTGTAACTATGTTTTTTATCTCCATATAGATGCACACAGGTAAGCACTTTACTGCTTTGCTCACTTAGCTGACACTATTAGTCCACTGCTCATTTCACTAGAGGGGAGCGTTTGTCTGTCATTTTCCGAAGTATTTAATGCAAGAGGAATTCCTAACACACCCACTTTCGTATCCTTTGTTTTGTTTGGGGGCAAAGGGGAGGGCTGGCTTGTAGATAGGATCTCATTAATCACTCTGGGAACTGCACAGCGAAGTCAGATATATATGTATTTCCTAACCTTATTGCTGCTGTGATAAATGTCTCCCTATACACCACAGCAATGATTCACTTGTACAAATACACAGCTTCAACTATTTGGCCATAGTTACACCCTAGGTACTGAAGAAACTGTAAAGTGAGGCAAGAAGGTATATGGAGTTCATATAAATAGCACTAGGAGGTTTATTATTTCTGCACTTGATGATTCAGTAGAGAATAAATGTCATGTTGACTGTGGGCCACTCAGAGCACGTCACCTGTGAGGTGGTTTGTGTTACTTTGGAAGCTATGGGCAAACTGTGCATATTGAAATGTTGTGATGTACCCATAGCTAGAGCTGAAGTCCCAAATAGTTTCAGTAGGTCTTCCCTTGTTGATTGCTGTCCCAAGCATCATGGCATGGTACAGTGTGGGAAAGATGACTTCACAAGTTCAGTCCTGAAACTCATCAAGCTGTTCCAGTTCCACTGAAAGATCAAGGGCAGCTGAAACTGCTGAGCAGCTCTTACGAAAATCTGTGAAAGGTTTTCATCTGCAGCCTATCACATACTCCTATTGACTATCACTATAAGCATTTATGAATACAGGAGACTTCTTCTAAACTAGTATTTTTTGTTTGCTGAAGTCCATTTTGTAAGAGTGGGTCTGTGCTCTTAGATGCACATTTTTGCCAGAGATATAAGACAGATCATGTCCTCCATTCTAAAAAGCTTGTTTAGATTAAATCCTAATATCAACTTCAAGGAAAAACATTGGAATTATTAGGAATGATTTATCTGAAATACTTAAGAATAAAAGAAACAGGTTTATTTGTAAAACTGCTATTGTGCTCAAGTCCTTCAAAGGGCCATGGATGAATACCACAATTCTTAAAAAAAATGATGTGGGGAGAACACCAATGGAAACAGACAATTACAGAAAAAAAAGATATGACTTTCACATCCATTTAATGATATAGTTTCAGTACTAAAAAGTATGAGTTCAGTATGTACTTCATTACTAGATCGTGATTCTTTCAACTATCCTAATATAGGACATATATTTATTTTCTATTAGCCATCTAAAAGCAAGGCGGATCCGAGCTATATATCTAGGCTTCCTGTATATTTGAGAGAGGAAGATGAAGATAGATAATCATTCAGACCACTTTCCTTAAGAAAGAAACTTCCTCTTTATCTCAAGAATTAATTATTCTCAAGGAAACACAATTTGTTTCTTGTAGAGGGAGTGTAGACAATTAGAGCAGAATTGATATCTAACTTATAGATCTAGTTGGGAAACGTCCATCACTGTGATTAGCTCTAAGATGAAGTTTCTGTATCATTGCAAATACCAGGAAAAATCACAGTGTAGAATTCCTTTTCCATTAGAATATATGGAAAGATACTACTTGTCCAAGGTAATAATAATATAGTATAACAAGGTCAAGATCCATGTGTTAAGGAAGTACCATCTCCCTCAAAATAGCATTTCTCCATTTTTAGCACACATGAAACAATTTGATGTTTGACAACTTTTTGGTATTTTACCTTTCTGTCCTAAGGCAGGATGAAAATGTGTTTCAAAATACTTGAAATTCTCATTACAAAGCTCTTTATTTTGATTTAATAATTATATGAAAAATGTAGGTTTGGGGTTTCTTTCAGAACAGAGTTTTGGAACAACTCTTGAAGAACCCCTTCACTCCACTCTTTCTTTGACAGAAATTAAATAAAAAGATCATGATAGAAGAGTTGTTGTCTTTTGGTTTCATAAGCATTATTAACTCCACCTTAATGTCAGTGACTTGATGTTTATGCCAGAAAAGTAAAAAGTTTGAACCTTAACAGGTTGCAAAAGTGGCTTTTATCTTGCATTCCTGGTTTATCTGGGATTTCCATCTGCATTTCTTGTTCCTGACTTTTATGTAGTAAATGAAACTCACCTAATTGACCATAGTTATGCTAAGGATGCTTCCTGTAGTTATATTCAGTAAAACATGAACTTCTGAGCTTACTTCAGTGACTAAACTTCAGCTATTTTTCAAATTGTATTCCGTTTGTGAGAAAAAAATTATCTCAAACATTTCCCTCTTGGTCACTGGTCAAAGCAATGGTTTTCTTTGAGAGTACATCACAGTAGTGATATATTCTCTGGAGAACTGTAAAAAGCACAATACATAGTTTCTGCTACCTAAACACATTTCAACAATGCTAATGAGCTTAAATGCATTTGAAGGACTTAAACTTTTTGTCACAGTATAACTACATTATGACTTAAGATAATAGCAATAAAGAAGAGTTTTCTTGGTTGCTGTGACTTTCTCCACAGATTTGTGTGAAATCAGATTCCCAAAGATGTTATCTTAGATAATTTTGTCCCCCTTCACCACATGACTGAATGAAGCATCGCCTCACACCCTAAAGACATTGCCCACATCATAGGAGGAATTTCCTTCATGGGAGAGGGAGGCCCACAATAATAAGCTGCTGCTTGGAGACTGGCCATCAGTTTTGAGTGTAACTGCTGATGAGGGTTGCAGCCCCAACAGTAAACTCTCCTCTCGTAACTTTAAGTCTTGCTGTGTGTTACAGATCATACCAGTGGCCTTTTGGGTATGTGGGGTTACAGGGTAGCACTGCACAGTATATAAGAAAGGAAAGGGCCTTGCTGCAGAAGCAGCCCATTGTGTGAGCCTCATTCCTGGTATTCTACATTTGGCAGTGCCTTTGCCCAAAGACTGAAGATTTCCCTTTACATTCTGACCACTGAAAAATGCTGATAGGAACAATCAGTCAAATGTCTGAGGAACTGCTGGAGGAAGATAGAAAAGCCATGATTTGGAAATAAAGCAGTTGTGATTTTCTTCTATTAGAGACAGGACCCATCCAATTATTTTGGCTGAAATTAGTGCAGCTTTGGAGAGTTACATTTTCACACTTTGATCTCGATCTGAATTCCTCAGAGGAGCAGATGTGTCTTTAGAATTGGCCTACTCATGTTTTGGATATAACATGCCTTGAAATCCAGATCTGAAATCTTGTGTTTAATGGTCATGGAGTCTGAAAATATTTAGACATGTAATAGTAATGTTTACTAAAAAGTGTTTTGAAAGAGGTACAATTTTTTTTTTTTTCCTTCTATACCACCCTCTCCTTCTTAAGTAAATGGAAAAAAAACCCCTAAGAATAGGCTACTTTCTGGGTACAGTTGTCTTTGTACTAATTTTGTGACAAAACAATTGGAGCTAGTGACCATGGCAAACAAGCAAATAGTCTGCTGGGCTGAGTTGTGCAGCAGCTCCTCTGTTCTCTTTCCTCCTTTGGGTGTCTACTGCACTTACAGGAAGTAGAATTGTCTACTCCTCAAAAATAAAAGATTAACAGATACTTATTGGAATGTGAACTCTTCAGAACTAAACACTAATAGAGGTTGAAGTTAATTACGCATTTAACTTCTGGTTAATGTCTAACCAGCCAGGGGACTGGGTGTACTCTTGTCATTTCAACAGAATATATTAGATGACTCATCTAAGCAAGGGATTAGCCCTATCTTAGGTCTACATAAAGGTTTACTATTTTCTGCTAAAAAAGTATGAGCTGTCAAGAAAGGTAAATGTTCTGTACGCCCCATTCCATTGACAAGCCTTGAGATCACATTGGTGTTTGCTAAATCTTTGAGAATCAGATACGAATGGCCTGAAATAAAACTCGTGAGAAAAATATTTTTACTTAGGGGCAACTGTCCTATTACTTTTAATTGAGGCATTTCTTGAATTCCTTTATAATTCCCACGTGGATGTTCCTTGATTAAAGTTAGCTTGTTCTACCTCTCTTGCAAACACAGCCCTCACACGACTTAGCTGTTCCTGACTGTTCAGATGGGATAACCTATTTTTCTCCCTGTATGATCTGGGTTTGTCTGAGGACTGTGAACATGAAAGAATACTATCCTTCCCTCTATATAAATTCAAATGCTGACCTTCTCTGGGAGATGAGATTCTCAATAGATCATCTTTGGTTTTAAATTCCCATTATCACTGAATTACTTGAATTCCTACATTACAAAGTTGTTCTTGTTGATTAGGCATGTGGGATGTACTATGCTTTTTGCCTTTAAAATGCTCTTTGAGATTGGTGTTTACAAAATGCAGTTGGAAAAGGTCTGAGTAATGTTCCTTTTCAAAATCGAAGCATTACTATGCTCAAATAAATTATGTTTCTAATCCCCCATTTTTCTAATTGTCTCACTGAAATCACTCAAGGATCTTCCTTCTCCTCAGTACTTGTTTTTTTACCCATGATCTAGTATGAGATAACTCCCTTTCCTTTTAAACTACCATTTTTCAGAAGATCACAAGCAACATTAAATGATTAAACTTCTCATAACTAGCAGTCCTATAACACCTTATGAAGCTCAACTGAATCCTGCTAGGTGAGTTCAGTTCGCTGGGTTAAACACATGAGGAAATACTGCAAGTATCAATCTTTTTTTTAGCAAGTACAAAGTATTAGCAACCTAAATTATACTTAGGTGGAAGTTTATCTGAGATTAAGATGCTTGTAATAACTCTTGAAAACTCACATTTTTTTCTAATGTGAACTTAGGAGCTCAGCTGAGAACACTAAGTTAAAGCAAAACCACTTCCATTTTTCTTACAAAAAGGGAGAAAAATAAACTAACACTTCCAGAAAGTTGAGCATATTTTATCTTGTACATAAACAATATGGAAATTAAAGTTTTATTATGAGTCTTTTTTTTCAGGTCTATATTTTACCATTTTTTCTTTTTGTACATGTTCATTTCGGCAAGACATGAGTCAATATTTAATATAAAACTCCAACAGTGTGTTATTGGTATCAGTATTATAAATGTTTGTCTAATACATTAGCGAAACTATTGCAAGATTTGGTTTCATGTCATATATGGAGAGGAGTACAGCACTTGTTGAGACTTTGATCTTATCAGCATTAGTTCTTTCAGCTTCTCAGATAATGTGCTGCACAGAGAAGCAATGACCACAAGTTGGTGAATATTGCAAAAATGGGAGTGTTTCTTGGAAAATATAGAAAATCATTAAGAAGGTGGGAGGAAAGCTAGTGTGTATTTCTGAATTGTGTTGAAATATTTCCTACGGCTTTTCTCCTCCCATTACTACTAGGATGTTTTAACCCTCCCAGGTGCTGGGAAATATTTTAAAGGGGAGTTTCTTTGTGTATTTAGCAATGTGGGAAAGCTATGAGAGGGGTGTTCCCTGAAAGCAGTGACTCATCCCTTGTGTTGATTCTGTAAGAATACGGGCTTTGTTTACTGTGGAACTACTGAAACAAGATACATTTTTATTTAGGCATGTAACTTTCACTATATGTACCTAAAATTAAAAATTCACAAAACCACTTGAAATGATACAACTACTAGTTTCAGAAATGGCCTCCAGTTCTTTTGGTTTGTTCCCAAGCAGAACCCATGTTTTTGAATGCTCTGTGTGTAATTGCACATAACCCAAGTCATAGTAAAATTTGCAGTCCTTCTTTGATAAGAAAATTCTCAACATTCTTCCTCTTTGCTCGAGGTTAAGGGAAATACCTCTCATTCTGCCCAGGCATTTAGTGGTTAGAGAATTTTTCTTAAGCTCCAGAAATGGAAACACAGGTATCTCTGGTTAGCCAGATGATACTGGATCTCCAGTTTGTTCTCTGATTCAGAGGACTGACTCTAAAGAGCATATTGCTTTGCAATGCCAAGGTTAAGTGTTTCCAGGTAAGAACTTTCTCTGTTATTGAAAATGTTCCATTATATTCAAAATGTAAGACTTCACTTGAATGTGAAGTTTCTTTCCAGTTTCTAAGCTATTAAGGTTTCCTTCAGCCCAATAAATATTTAATTACTCCATAAGAAAGGTAGCAAATTTTGAAAAAAAGAGGCTTTCTCTTCTCCCCACTTACTATAAAAGGAGTTTAATAGAAAGATTTGAATAGACATAAGCAAAATTGACAATGACTATCACATGCTCGGTCTGTGAGGAGAACAGTTTGGAAGGCTAAAAGTGTGTGCGTGTAGTGAAGTGTCCCTTTGTACTTTATAGCAAAAAGCTTGATCAAATTCAGATAAATGATTTAGTATTTATGGTGCAGTTACACATGAAATGCAAGAAGGGTGAAAATATTTTAAATTCTCTCCAGATCTGAATAAGTTTTCCAGTATTGTGTAGGTCCCAAAAAGAACTGAACTGCAGTACTCAATTCCATAATTTAATTTACTAAAAATTTCTTGGAAGAAGCATATTGGAGTTATGAAACTAATTTTTAACGCCCTGACATAGCAGACAGTAAGTTGATTTGATAGAGGAATCTCTTGCCTCCCTCTTTTTAAGCTAGAAGTGAGTTGTTGGCATCCCATTCGTTAAGCTCAAATAATAGCACTATAACTATTCACCTTATCTAAGTAGACTGACACTTTTCAGGTCAAACAAGTTATATCATACTATAATTAATTTAACCTTCTCTAAAAACTCCATTTCAAGGAAAATTGGCCTTAAAAGTACTTATTGTGAATTGAAAGCCTAATTTCATTTCTTCCACTTGTAGTCTGATAGTTCTAGCAGAGCTGTAACTCTGCTCTTTTGATGGCGTTTATGAATAGACTGTTGTTAGCTGCCCACCAAAGACCACAATCCAGCTTTCTTTCAAGCTTCTAGAAAGAAACCACAATGCCATATTGAGAGTTCCTCATCTTGCACAGGAAACCCCATTGATAGCTTGGTTCACATATTGAAGTCAGAGCCACAGCATGTCAAATCCATTCTCAGTCTCGCATCAATTCTCATCTGAAATCCCCGATTGCATAGCTCAGAGCACAATCCAACAAGAGAAACTGTATAATCAAATGCAGAGAATGTTTACTGGAATATATGTGTGTGTGTGTATTTATATACTTGTATATGTATGTTAATTTTAATATTTCCATTAGAAATAACAACAGCTTTCCCTATGCCTATTTATAATGCTCACGAAATGTTCAGAGATTCAGTTAATAACACATTAGCACTTAGCCAGCTGGAGAATTGGTGACGGCTGCCAATTACTTAGAATTCTTCTAATAAACAATAGCTTCTCCCCCTCCTGAAATATATGGAAATGGGCTATTGTTATTTTAAGTGCTGCTGTACTGAAATGGCACCTGTGCTTGCTGTAACGTGGAACATTGCATTCCAAGCAAGAAAAAAAGCTACATGGAACTCCGTGTCCCAACTTCTTCTATGGAAAATCTATGAATCTACTCAAAACAAATGAAGGAAAAAAAAGAAAATGTGACAGGGCAGCTATCTTCATTGCTTTCATTTGGACCATGTTCACCTGTCACTTACTTTGCCCATAGTTCCAGAATACTGAGCATGTTTTGTGAAACAATGAAGATGGTCAAGAGAAAGCTAGTTTTTTCAAACGTTATTAATGAGATCTACGTACACATTAATACAAGAACAGACCTCAAGGGTTCATTAATTTCTCTGCTAAAAATTTAAGCATGCCTCACATTCTTGTTTGCTAAACTTCTTCCATTAAGTCACTAGTTTTTTTCCAGTTGCTCTTCTACTGTGTTTCAGTAATTGGGACAATCCATACAATTTGTTTTCACAAATCATGATTTTAGTCCTTAAGTTCCTGCATAAACCTCTCCCATCCCAGCGCAATTTATGAGACACTCAGTTTTATAGCCAGTAGAAAGGCCAGTTATGACAAACCAAAATGCTATTGCTGTGTTGTACGGCTTTTTACTAAGAAAGTGGTGTGCCCTGTAATTAAGTTAAACCCCTACATTTTGATGAGAGTAAAGCAGAACTTTACAGATATTTATTCAGCTGAACAAAGGATTTTTTTCTTCATTTCTCACTGAAATAGACATTTCAAAATTTCTGTCCTTTTTCAGCAAGTGTATTATTTTTTGGGGGGGGAGAACAGGCAGTTACTCAGCCTTCCGATTGCCCCATACAGATTTGTGACCACATTTAATTGCAAAACACATCACCGGGTAGCCATGCAATGGACAGAAAGGTACAGAAATCAATATATCAGTCTGAGTTCTCTAACTCTCAACAAGTAAACCGATATCACAACAAGAACCATATCTAAAATACATTTAAACTCCAGGCATGTCTATTCAGACAAACTGATATTCAATTGTAGAACCAGTGCTCTGGTCCAAGAAGCTGAAAAGTCTGATAAAAGATTAATGCATATTAATTCTCCAATGTACAGAGTTTTTAGGATTCAGATTTTGGTTGCATGTGTGTGTACAGGTATGATGTTTACATTCTTAATGTCCTCGCGGTGTAAGCTCACGTTCTGATTTGATTTCCACATGTTTGGAATTGCTCTAAAAGAAGGTTTTGGCTCAAGCTCACCTCTAGCCTGTCCCACTTAAAGACATGACACATTTCTGAAGATTTTTTGGAATGCTGGAAAACCCTTCTTAACATTTTACCTCTGTTCCAAGGTACAATCTGGAGAACATATGACCATTATGCATATGGCAACTACCACACTAAATCACTGTGCCAGCATTGCTTTCTCCAAGCTCTGTGACTAAAGAAAAAAATACTAAATTGTCCTGAGGTATTGTAACATGCTATTTTTTCCCAGAAAAAAAAAAAAACAAACAAAACCGTAAGTCTAATCAAAACCAATTAATGAGATTAGAGTTAAATGATTTACATGCTGTAATAAAAAAAAGCCTGCTACAGTCAGTGTTCAGGTCTGTTTATCTGCAAGGCTTTCCCATAAATGTCTTTTGCCAAAAAGCACTGGAATGACCTCCAAGACAGGCTGCTTAACTTGAATGTACTCTTGCTCCTATTTTAATTAGACTTTAAGTGGTAAATATTTACTAATTGCCCTCTGGGTAAGTAATTAAGAAGTCTTGGTCTGTTTTGCTAAAGTAAAGTTCATCTGGCAACACTTTCAGATCACAATCTAGACAGGTCTATGTTAATTAAATGTCCTCTTCCCGTATCATTTTTAGAAGCAGGAGTTTCTGAGATGTGAAGATTAGATGAGCATGGAAGAAATAGACCCAGAAGGGCCTCAGATGTGACTGTTCCTCCACGCTGCCTGCTCCAGCAGGAATCTGGTTTCAGATATTACTGTTTTATCCTACCCACATGCACTGTCTTCTTCCATTGCTCCCCATCACTCGCCAGTGTCCACCAGTAGTAGTTTCATGTTAACTCCTCTGTGGCCTTAGTTACCAGTGTCAGGACATCTTGTGGGCTACAGACGGGGCAGACGGGAGGCCTGGGGGACCCCCCTGAGGAGCAGGGTTGCCAGGGGGCGCTGGGGACAACCCCAAACCCAGGCACCTGGCACATCCTTGGGGATGGAGACGCGCTAAGGCCAGGTGGCTGTTGGCCCCATGGATGGGTTCAGCTTGGTGACTGTGGGCAGCTGGAGACTGGCAGAAAGGATTAACAGCTCTGGGGCACTGAAATGGGTCCTGGGCTGTGGGTGGTGTCAGGAGGCCCTAAGGGGCTGGGCAGGGACAGGGAGGCTCATCAGTGCCCTTAGCCCTGATAATCAGCAGAAAAGCTGCTCTATCACACGCAACAGCCATGTGTGACCTGCTATTTTTTATATTCTTTCAACTTGTTGAGATCTGTGCAGACTTTTCACATGATGGCAACAGTCAGATTCCTGCACAAAAATCAGATCTCTCGCTAAGTGTAGAGACTATTCAGGATGCCAGGAAAATCAGAGCTCCTAAAAAAAAAAAAAAGATCACAATATATTTTATCATCACTTCTGAAACTGTGCAATAGAAAAGTACTTCCATGTTCACCTCATGCTAAACAACATGCTTGAAGTATGGTAAAGCTGTAAGTATGTAAAGCCATGCTCTTACAATAGTACCTTATTCTTATGAAGAGCTTTTCTCTTATTTTGTCTCAATGTCATATCTTACAGGAGTGGCAGCATCTGAAATGTGAACAAAAAAAAATTTAAGCCACTGGGTACTGAGGAATATTTTAAAGGGCTTCATGAATGTTTGAAACAGTTAGATAGATGGGCACTGTACTTACCCTACAATTACTCAAGAAAAAGGCATAGTTACATTGTAGGGAGTTTAACAAAATTATTTCTTCAACAAGAATTTTGCTTAAAAAAGGAATTGTGAGGCTGATTAAAGGACAGGATAGAAGTAAATATTTTTAATGTCATGTTAAATCAATAAGACAATCACATACAGAATATAACATTCATTTTATTGGTAGTCTGTCTTAAAAGTTCAAGAATAGGTGACAGATTATTAGACACATGAAGAAGAATGAAAGGAAGGTTGTTTAGTTTAAAGTAAAAATCGACAAAGGGAAGAGAAGATGAGATACATGAAGAATAAATGGAGAATGTTACTGAGGAAACATTGTAACCCTTTGTCAGATTTTATTTTACAGAATTTCAAAGTAATTAGTTATTAACACGGACAACAGAACAACCATAAAAGACATGATTCAATTAAAAGACCATCCACCTTACATTTCAGGGCTTACCTCAGATAATAATCTAGAGGTGGCAGGAAGTAAGTTCTTCTCTTTTATAATTACCATTTAGATTTGTACCATGAAACTGATTACAATCAGTTATGATGTCTGTCTGTCTGTATGTATGTCTGTATTTATGTATGTATTTTAGTGGAGAGTGATCCAAGTGAATGTAAAGCTGTGTATCACCCTAGTGACTTAGAGCATTTCACAAAGAGTTTGAAGTTCTATGTTTCTTTTCTGCTTTCCCTTTTCTCCTTGGATGATGTGTATTTTTCTTGGATCAGAAAATAAATTAAAAGAAAGGAAAAAAAAATAAGAAAAAAGAAAAAAACCTGGATGAGTAGATAGCTCTTTAATTTTATCCTATACTTATATACGATATAGGACCGTAATAACTGTATGTTATACTTAGGGGATTTCTTTTAGTCTAAGAACAGAACTGCTAGACAATATATGATGCATCACAATATGAAAGACATGCTATTAAATTATCAGGATCTGCAACAGAATCCAGCTACACTGAAAAGAAAGACAAGAAAAAACATGACAAGTCTTGTCAGGGCTTCTCTAGTGACAAGGGCTTTCTCTCCCTGATGAGATGAAGACATAAAGGAGATGCTAGTGAAGACATTTTCAAGATGATGTTATTAATACATTTAAATGACTAATCAGAGAATGGTGTGCTAAATTGTATTAAAGTCAAGAAAAATATTGATGATCTTTTCCCATCCTGATATATGTTAATTTCAGATTGCAAATAAAGTCCATAATAAAATATTTCCATGGTTGTTCCAGAATAACCCGTCCTCTCTATTGTGGCTTCTGGTCATTTTGATGGTGGCATTGGGATTTTGGGGGTGAGGAGGTTGGGTTTTCTTTTTCTAGAAGCAGACAAAAGCCTGCAGCCAAAACCAATGTTTGCTTGGTAAAAATGCACAGAAAGGAGTAATTTCTACCTTGAGACATCTACAATTTAAGCAGATGTATGGGTGGGAAGATAGAAAGGAGGCATTAAAGAGGTCACATAACAGGTCAGTGGCAAAACTGTGAAGAGAAATCCAGTGTCTTGTCATCAACCCTAGGCCTCTAGGCAAAAAGAGCTTACTTGGAAAAATTAGTTGATACCTACATATATTTTACCCAAATACACTCAACAGAAATAACACTTTGCTGTAATTCTCTACAGCCAACCAGGCATGCCAAGGTGTTTCATGGCTTGGAGCTGCAATAGAATGTTGCAGCTGCCTCCAAAAGCACCAGGATAGTGTGTGTGTGTTGGGGCAGTTAGAGTTCTCCTGTAGGAATCTGAAAAACTCTGCATGTCTGCAGCTTTTCCTTTTGCTGATCCAGTTTGTACCGCTCTTTGAGTAATCCTGCTTTCTGCCATCCCATTTCTCATTATTAATTTCCTGTATGGGGGTTTAAAGTTTTGGTTTGGACAAGGATTATATAGGTGATCATATAATCTACAGTCAAAGAAACACAACTGTGGCAACCAAGGCAGAGTTTGGGTTTGTTTTCATTAAATAAATTGTTGCATGTTTTGTGGAAGGAAAGTAAGACATTTTTCATTATTGGACTTTCTCCACTATTTCTAAATTGTTCAAGACAAAAACTTGCAACCGAGAATGCATTGAAAATTCCTGTTGAAGTCAGTGGCAGATTTGCATATGATTGCTATATGACCCACTAAGTGTATAATCTACTTGTGTTCTGGTTTTAATTAGGTACGGACAGCCTGTTTCCAAAATAAATAGCAATTCCATTGACAGAGGTCTTTACCCATCAAGACCAAAACTCAAACCAAGTTTTCAAATGTGTTTTATGCCTTTGCTTTTACTTTTGGATTTCTTGCTGGTCAAAAATAGAAGTGTCATATTTCATGTGTTTTGTACTTCCAACTGTGACCCAAAGGATGAACATGAAGTCATGAGGAAGTCTGTTTCTAAATACTTGTTTCTGTTTGATTTTGTGATTTGACAAATAGTTCATCTGGTCACCTGAAATACCTTTCCTTTAAAGCTTTGAATGTTAAACCATCAATCTTCTTACTTCTATAAAATGAATAGAAAATTAAAGAAAAAGTGTGGTATTCTCTAGAGCTATTGTAAGAATAGAATATCTCATTCCAAGTCTTAAACTCAAGATGCTACTGATACTGTTACTATAGAGCATGAATCAATACATATTTTCATTTATTATGCATTGTGTGTTTCTTATGCAATAATTTGATGCAGGATATGACTTATATATCAATCTTGTTACACATAAGTGCTAAATGTATTGTATTTTATACAATAATGTTTCTCTAGTCTTGTTAAGGAACATTTTCTTTGACCAACTGCCTCAATAAAACCAGTATTTTTATCTTCATCCGGATATTTTGCAAATGTTTACCCATTCTGTTGCCTTGCCTCTTTTGCAGTTACCACAGTTAAAAAGAATAATTTTAATTAAAATAATGTAGAGTCTTTCATCTTCAAGAATCTCAAAGTAATACTTGCTCTTTATATATTTACATCTTGCCAGTACTTTTCTCATCAAAGTCTGCATTGATATTTTCCCTGATGTCAAAAAGTGTAGTGTTTGTCTCCAGGACTCCCAAAACATTAAACATATAGGAGAGAGAGAGGTGAACAAAGGAGATCAGGCATGAGGAGATGCATTTGAAATTGAAGGATGGGAAGCGCATCAAGAGAAATTTTTTCTGGACTAAATGGCCTATTATAGAGGCTTAAGAAAGGATTTAAGAACAAGGTGGGCACTGGGTAATTCTCTTTTTGCTGTAGTCTCACAGTTCCTGGGAATCAGCAGCTAAATGTTTTCCTGACCTAAGACTTTGGTTACCTTTTTCTAATAATATACAACAACTGATGTGTTCACCACTAAACTGTGTATTTCATTGTTGAACACATTATACTCTTCCTCACAATAATAATCTGCAGCAACAAACTCCTCAGTGCTTTAATGCAGAGTAGAAAAGTATTCCTTTGCTTTGTTTTGTGTTTAGTTTGAAGAGCCAAATCGGAGAAAAAACATACATATTCCTATGCAAAGGTAGTGCAATTGTACCTCTGGATCTTAACTTTATACCATAATCTTTCTCCTCTTTACAAGATTTGAAACAAAGAATAGAACGCAACATGAAAATGGTGATATATCCATACCGTAGCTTCTGTAATTAATACTGCAAATAAGGAATGCTGGCTCAGAGTTCAAAACTGCCAGGTAAAACCAGAAAAAGATAAACCATACCAGTGGCATATGGGCTCAAAATAGAGTTTTTTCTCCTAAAAACACTTAAAGTTGTGGTTAGTGAAATTTTGAAGTGACTTAGACTCAGTAAATCAGCTAATATGAGACAATATGGCAGTGCATTGCGTTTACAACATAATTCAGCCTCTCAGTTCACCGATAATAAAGGACTTAAGACATATTTTCACTATAATATTGCAGAATTAGAGTGATTTTTAAGTTAATGATGGCCTGGTTACTGATCAGAGGCAAATTCAACATGACTATCTTTATTTTTCATAGTTCTGAATTCCATATCCTTGTTGACACATCTAGCAGTTGTGAAAGAAAATAAAAAGATAGACTGAAATCCTGTTTCCTGTCTCAGTAGGGTTGTCAGGGTCCTCTATTCTCTTCTGTTCAAGCAATTAAATACTGTCCCAATGGGTGGAGGTGACAGAAAGGATCGAACATCTGATTCTTCTTTTAATTCTTTGAATCTCCCCTTCTGGTATAAATCAGAAGGAACTTCACCAAAGAATCTTGAGAGGACAATCTCATCCTTTGTGTATTTACACCTATTTATAATGGCTCAAGTCTTGATTATTTTTTTTTATACTATTCTTGAGGGAAATCCTCTGTTCCATATTGCTCATTGAGCTGTACGCAAGATCTGTATGCAAGATGGTTGTAATTCCATGGTGTTCTCGTAGAAGGTAGAGCTCTTAAAGCTGATAGAATTTTTAGTAACCTAAATACATACTACAATAAGTAGCCCAGTCATATCTCTCATTACTAACAAAAGGGTGGCATAGAAAAAATGAATTAATTACAGATTAAATTTTCTGTAAATTGATGTTCTATATTTCTTCTAATGATACAAATTGTTCTACTTAGTCTTAAATGTACCTCTCACTGAACAAGTCGAAAGCAAAAAAACTTGTAGCATGAGCATGCTTAGATATTTAGTCTATACTTTTATCCTTATACTTCTGTTTAATACAAATTTGACATTAGCACAAATGGCACCATCCTACAGATGTAGCTCTAACACAGTATGTGGTTTATGTTGAGCCATTAGAGCCATTAAAGCACATTAACATTAAGTACTGTAATAACATGAACTGTGCCTCCCACATTACTGAAATGCTTCTCTCCTTAATACTTTTATTGTGGAATTCTGTATAATTTGTTACTGTGCAGCTGAACTAATTTCAGTATTGTATGTCGAAACATTTTGGCCTTGTTTGGGCTTGTCATAAGTCTCAGCATCAAAATGAGAATTTCCCAGGTTTCAGTTCAATCCCTCTTCTGCACTGTAGCTATTGTTTTCAGTGGTGTATCTAGCCCTTTTATAGAATCACAGAATCATAGAATTGTCTAAGTTGGAAGGGACCTTTCCAATCATGTAGCCTAACCATCAACCTAACACTGACAAAAACCATCCCTAAACCATGTCTCTAAACACTTTGTCTACCTCCAGGGATGGTGATTCAACCAATTCCCTGGGCAGCCTGTTCCAATGATTAATAACTTTTCAGAGTAAAATTTTTTACTAATATCCAATGTAAACCTCCCCTAGTGAAACTTGAGGCCATTTCCTCTTGTCCTATCCCCTGTTTATAGTTGAGCTTTATGTTAAAGTTGAAGAGTAGTAAACTTTCTATAGAGTGTTTAGTCTTTTATTGGGATCTTTGGTATTGGTCATTTTTTCTGAAGTACTGTTGAATGTCTCAGATAAACTACTGACAGATAACAGTATATTATACCTGACCAATGGAAAATATTTTCATCTATAAAGGTTGCGGTGCTTTCTTTTTTTGTTAAACAAAGCCTCATGTCCAGGTCTAGCAACAGTGTAGCTGATATATTCCTACTTTATCATAGAATAATTACATCACAAAATTGGAAAATATTCAACTGCTTTCCCTTTCAGCACCGGACTGTACGCAAAAGCAAGAGAGCAAAATGCTTCTGAGCAAACGGACATGCAGTGCAAGATTAAAATGCCCCGTTAAAAATTCTACATACAATGTAGCTTCTAATATATCTTAGGCTACCTTGGCAAACCCTTAAATGTACAGTGTACGCTATTGATTCAATTGAGACCACAAAGGGAAATAGGCTTTCCTATGGCCAGCCCATGGTCTATGGGCTTTCACTTAAAGTCAGCAATACCAGGGACTATGTTTTACAGAATGACATAACATATAATGAGAAGAAACTTACTTTATCCCTCCTCTGATTATCAATAAGGAACTTCCCCTTATGTTTGTAAAGAGGGAATTTCCCTTCTCTTCATAGTTTACAGGGTAGCTAAAATGCAAGTTCCTGGCAATGCTTTTGTTTATATTGAATTTCATAATTATTTCACAAAAACTCTTATTAGAACTGTAATGCTTTAAACATATTAGACTTTGTATAAAGTTAAAAGATATCATACCTTAAAGATATAAGTAGATAAGCATAATACTAAAGGGAAAAGCAAAATGCCACCCATTAAGAGCTTGCCAACAGTAGATCACGGCAGGAATTTTCTGGGAAAGAAAAAAAAACAACAAAAGAAACCACAAAAACCCCCAAAACCCAACCAAAAAAACTCACAACCTACTACATCTTCATACAAACTTCTACTCAAACCTCTGTAAATGATTCAGATGTGCCACATAGAAAGCTATTAACTGATCTAAAGAATACATGATTTGAGGAAGAATTGTAAGGTAAGTGGGGAGCTAAGAAAAAAAGAGATGTCACTAGGGACTGTTGAAAAGAGAAGCATCGGGCTGGAAACTAGATGCTAGCTGAGCTCCTCAAGGAACAGGCTTTGGTTTCATTAATTATTTCATGTAGATATTAAAAGAATCCTGAAGAAAGTCAATAGTGTCATAAAGCTGGGAGCAGTGTCAGTATCAGAGACAATTGGGACTATATATGCAGAACATGCCAGACAGCCCTGAGGACTCATGCAAAATGCTAGGTCATGCACTTGGCAGAATTTTATGTTACCTCCTATATGCCGAATATAAATGAGAAAGAGGAGGATGGATTAATGACAAGATGTAACTATGAAATACGATGTAGCTATGAAAAAGGCAAATGCAGAATAATCTCTAGGAGATGCCAGGAAGATTTTAAGGAACCTTTAGGGTAGAAGAACTGTTCCCTTTTACGATTACAGATAGAAAAACATAAAAAAAAGATGTTAACGCTAATTTCAAAGGACTTTGTAGACTTCACTTGAACTACGGTTTTTCTCTTCTGTTTATGCATACTTAAGAAGAACTCCATCTGAAACATGTACTTATGGTCAACTTGTGGTTTAGTGTTTGACCAGAGATGAAAATCATCTACAAACAAACTACAGCAAAGTTGTACAACAAAGCCTGACCTATTTAATTATCTAAAGAAAATAAAAAAGATGAGAAGCTCAACATGAGCCGGCAGTGCGCGCTGGCAGCCCAGAGAGCCAACCGTGTCCTGGGCTGCATCAAGAGAAGCGTGGCCAGCAGGTCTCGGGAGGTGATTCTGCCTCTCTACTCTGCACTCGTGAGACCCCACTTGGAGTACTGTGTCCAGCTTTGGAGTCCTCAACACAGGAAGGACATGGATCTGTTGGAACGGGTCCAGCAGAGGGCCACGAGGATGATCAGAGGGATGGAGCACCTCTCCTATGAAGACCGGCTGAGACAGCTGGGGTTGTTCAGCCTGGAGAAGAGAAGGCTCCAGGGAGACCTTATAACGGCCTTTCAGTACCTGAAAGGAGCCTACAGAAGAGCCGGAGAGGGACTCTTTACAAAGAAGAGTAGCGACAGGACAAGGGGCAATGGTTTTAAGCTGGTGGAGGGAAGATTTAGGTTAGATACTAGGAAGAAATTCTTTACAGTGAGGGTGATGAGGCACTGGAACGGGTTGCCCAGGGAGGTCGTGGATGTCCCATCACTGGAGGTGTTCAAGGCCAGGCTGGATGGCTATTTGAGCAACCTGGTCTAGTGGGAGGTGTCCCTGCCCATGGCAGGGGGGTTGGAACTAGATGATCTTTAAGGTCCCTTCCAACCCAAACCATTCTATGATTCTATGATTCTATGTTCTGTCTTGCTGTTATTTACAGCAGATGCTATGCAAATAAAGGAATAATTCAATTATTTGGTGCAACAGTAAGTGGAAATAAGTATGGATATATTGCAAGGTAGAAACTAAAAGGAATTCATATCCACCGTAGCAATCGACCAACCTGTCTCTCTTAAACTGCATGCAAGTCACAAGCAGTTCAAGTGCAGCTTTCTGCTGGAGCTATAACATATGACCTACAACAAGGCTATTCTGGTGTAATGGCTGCTTAATACTCCAAATCCCTAATTGCCCATTCCTGTAAGACAGCAGGAACCAATAGATCCAGCACTGCAATCATCTCACCGTGTTCCCAGTCAAGCTCCAGCTCACTAAATGGAGCTGGTTTTCTCTGGCCTGTGAACAGGCTTGGAATATCTTCACCCCAAAGTTTTCTGAGGTATGTGAGGCAGGAGAGCTATGACAAAGTACACAGTCTTAAAACGGGGAAGTCTTATGTCCTTTGTGGTCTAATGGGGTGAATTAAAATATATAAACATTACCTGGTACTGAGCTAAGTTGCATATGTGGTTTGCTGTTCCTGAGCAGTGGTGTAACTGACTGCAAGTGTGACTGAAACAGGCTGGTTTAGAAAAATAGGTAAAAATAATTTGGGTGATTCGGATTTGTTTCAGTCACAGAACAAGTACCATGTGATGATGTTGTGCATGCAGACAAGGAAACTTCCAATCTGCTATTTGAATTTAAGTGGAGTAATGACTAAAACGAACTCTACTAGTATGAATAAGAGCTGGAGTATTAAACTAGGCTTTATTACTTGAATGAAGTAATAAACAAATTCATAATGAATTGATAATTACATGTGAAGAGGACTTTGCATTTCCTTTATTTAGACCGCTGAATGACTTGAGCTTCTACATATTATCTGCTGTCTATAATTTACTATCTGTGCTTTGTTGCCTGCTATTCCTTATTCTATTACTAACCAAGCATTTAGCTTGGTGTAACATAAAATCTGTTGTTGAAAGTATCTGATTGATAGCCCTTGTTCATGCATGAGACCTTCTGCAGAAGGCTGGACACTTAACTTTTAAACAGCTAAACATAACTTTGATCCTGATTGACTGTTGGGGATGCTCAAGTTCTGGAAATAGCAAAGAAAATAATGAAAGAGAAAAGGAGATGGAGAGAAATACCATTTAAGCCAGTGTGCTAGCTTTTTAAAACAATATGTATTGTATCTTTCATTCTTCCAATATAGTCTAAATTTTAAGCAGTTTTTTATTTTCCTTTGGTGCAATGGAGCATTGCATTATATTGTTATCTTCTAAGCTTCAGAAGATGGAAGAGAGCAAAGTAATGAATATCTGCCAGCAGCTACACTTGCTTTTAATAAGCAGCCCCAAACCTATGAAAATAGTAAAAAAACCTTATAAAACAAACAAACAAACAAACAAACAAACAAACAAACAGGAATCCATCACTTTCAAGTATTCTGGTTTGAGCTATTCTACATCACATTAAAGAGTCCTATACAGTCCTGGTCTCGCTTGCCTATAGAACGTAGTCCATGATAACTTTTTATAGCTTTTGAAGAATTACATTTCCCCATCCAGAGTTTAATGGGTTTAAACTCCTTCATGTATTGTAAGTTTTACTCACTCTCCAGGTTCATCTTACTAATCTTTTACAGTAATCTGGCCCAATAGCCTCACCTGCAGCCAGTCCTCTCTGCAAAGTTAATCAAAAGCCATAATTATTGTAGGGCCATAACTACCAGATGCTGTAGCAAGCTGATGGGGACCAGACAGAATTAGCAGTAAAGCTAGACCTTGCGTCCTCTTATTTTCTAGGGGTTACTCCTGGGACAGGGTAGGAACCCAAGGAACATAGGATATGATCTAAACGGGGCCTGCAAGAAACCTGGAGAGGGACCTTTTACAAGGGCATGTAGTGATAGGATGAGAGGTAATAGTTTTAAACTGGAAGAGGGTAGATTTAGATTAGATATTAGGAAGAAATCCTTTACTGTGAGGGTGGTGAGGCACTAGAGCAGATAGTCCAGAGAAGCTGTGGATGCCCCCTACCTAGAAGTGTTCAAGGCCAAGCTGGATGGGGCTTTGAGCAACCTGGTCTAGTGGGAAGTGTCCCTGCTTATGGCAGGGGGCGTGGAATTAGATGACCTTTAGGGTCCCTTCCAACCTGAGCCATTCTGTGATGATTCAATGATATGAGCAGACTCTTACAGCCAACCGGCATTTCAGTAATGAGGCAGAGACACCCACTGTAACTATGTAGCCCAGTGAAATATTGCCCAGCCTGAATACTACTAATCACTGTAAGGTTTGCTGCCTTGTAACTGCAACATAACACACATCCTAGACAAATTTTTGATGCCTACAAACCAATAAAGAAGGAAAAAAAGATGTAGAAAAAATAGTTTTCTTACAGTTATAAAAGCTGCCCTTTATTTTTTGCCAAACTGTCAAATCTGGCAAATTTACCTTAAAGTAAATGTCTTTAATACCTGCACAAACTGCAATAAATACGAGAGAGATGTCGTTGGAGAAGGAGGAAAAGTACATTTGCCAACGATTTCATTTTCTCCCCATCCACTCTTCATAACTGAAAAAAGCTAATATCTTGAAAGCTTATGAGCTGAATGTCTGTATCCCATCATGAATGCTGTTATTGATTCTGCTCACTAGCAAAGTGAGTGAAGCAAAGCAAGGATTTGAATGTAAAACAGGTGCAATAGCTTTTGACATCTACTTCACAGTTTATTTTACACTGCTTCAAAAGTAGCTGGCTCTCCAATGCCATTAGGGCTGTTTAGATGAATGGGCATTGCAACAGCAGATGGAATTCTCTGATGACAAATACAAGGTAATGAACATGGGAAGGAATAATTTGAACTGCTTACACACATTACTAGGTTGTAAATTAACTCTAAGCAATTACTCAGGAAAAAAAAAAAAGAAAAAGGGAGATCACAGTGGAAATTTCTGGCCAATATACTGTAAGTGATAAAAAAAGGAAGTAAAATGTTGATATATATCAGAAATGAAATTGAAAATAATTTAGCTTCTTGCTTATGGGTTTTTTTTCTCTGGTCATGATGGTATTTGTGAATCTTCCATTCAATGTCATTAATATTAAGAAATATCTGTGAAATAAAATGTAGTTTCTAATGTTTTATTATGTGCCTGGGCTTCAGGTGTTTGTATGTGTTTGTGTTAGTGTTTATTCACATGAGCATTATCCTTCTCTTGCAGTTATTTTACAATGAAATAAGGGATAAAAATATCACTGTTCTATCAGTCTTCTGTTAGTATGCCATATGCTGTGATGATACCATATAAATTGGGCATATATCCCAGTTTTAGTTGATTGGTACGTGTTTATACAAGAAATAAATAGTTCTAGGCAGAAAACCTTTTGCAAGAGACAACCTGATTACCTACATTTTACCTGAAGTAATTAAATAATAGAATTCTGAAAGATTTAGGGCAGCATGCACTATCAAGATACATTAGATTTTCAAAAGCAAAAATGGAACAATCAGATCACTTTTATTTATAACTTACATCACTTTCTTTTTCTTTCTATTCCTCCATGTATAAGAAATACTCATTTTATGCTTTGGCTGTGCTTATGTTTCTAAACGTTTCCTGCCAGTTAAATCCCATTGACTTTAACAACGTTGCTTTCAGGGTATGGAAGAGTAACTTACATCAACACTAATTCTTATTAAATTCAAGTGGCCATATCATTTTTAATTAAAGACAGCCAGTAATACTATTTTTCAATGACAATACTATTCTGAAATAAATGAACCTGCTTGTTCAATAGTATTACATTTTTTTGACTGATATAGGTGAATAAATTCTGATCTACATTTTCAAAATGTAAAGGTTTTCATTTTAATTCAGGAAATTTATTTTACTCCTTTGACTAATTTTTAATAATAGTATACAAGTTTACATTGTTTACAATGACAAATATTTACAAACATAATAAAATAATTAATTATTGTTTGAAATAGGAATATTATTTGAACTGAAGTTCCAGAAAAAAATCTTCAGGTAATTTTGACCTGGAAGTGGGGAAGAAGAGTACTCTGAGGTGGAACAGTGCCAAAATCCACCAGGAAAAGGACATTTTGTTCTCCCTCAAGGTTTCTTCATGAGTTAAGTATACAAAATATTGAAATAAATAAATTCCACATTAATTATTTGTTGTGACTTTAAAGACAAAAGGGAACCAAATGTCTGTAATTTGTCAAAAGAGCCAAAAGAAGACTTAGATGGCAGTGCATACTACAGATATAGTATGTATTACAGAATACAATATTTTGCACATTTGGGAAATATCCAGTGACATATTTGTTGCACTTCAAGTTGACAGATGTATCCATTTTAAGAAACGGTTGAGTTTCTTGAGCTACCTTAAATTAACAACGTAGGAAAATAGTCTCTATGGAGATATTCCTGTTACAACGTACTCTGCCTCCCCTCCCTCTTTCTCCTCACTTTAAATAACATGATTTAGCTTTCTTTGTGTTTAATAAAAAGAAGAAAGAGGGGATTAATTAAATGAGTATAACTCAATATGAGTACAGGAATGAAAGGGACCTTCTGGGTTATCAAGTCCTGTTCCTAGGCATAAAATTATGTTCATAATGGTAAATAAAACATGCCCATAACTGTTCTCTGTCACTGAGGCTACCTGACAAGGAATAATTCATGCTTATTTCATGCTTTGTCTTACTTTCCAAAATAGACTGTGTATTAGGAATGGTCCCAAATCAATGCAAACTCTCCAGCTGTCCTGGGAATTACATAGAAGAGTGCTGGAAGGTCTGTGCCAGGGATCAGTTTATAGTGTAGACAGCTGAGTTCCCGTTCTCAAGAGGGTTTCTTAATATTGTGTCAATCACTAGTGTAGATATAACTAACACGTTTATAAATCAATTTAACTGTCTTAGAATTACTTATTTTTTGCTCTTAGGTGTCTTGTGAGGCTGTTCTAGAAGTTTATTTCTTCAGTGAATGATATTTTTTGTCTAATTTCCATTATAAATTTATTAATTTCTAGGTTATACTCTTTTGATTTTGATAACAATACTATACAATAGTAAACTAGATGATAATCTGTTCTATCAAACTCCTGATTTATGTAAAGTAAAAGGAAAATCACCAAGAATGCTGATAACTAATTCAGAATCAAGTTGTTCTGCATTGACTATATGACTAAGGTTGCTGCCAAGATATCCTGCAAATCAACTTAGTAATAGTCAATGGGATGCTTTGTATCATTATGATCAAGCAGAGTGCATTATTGAACCCTGTGGTTTTTTTGGGGCTTGTGGACCCTACAGACATAGTGAAGAATGATGAAGTTATGTTAACTGTTTACTAAAGAAATCCATTTAGTAAATCTGTTCATGAAATAGTTTCACAATAAAGTATCATTCTCTTTTATTTTGCATGACTTTGGACCCAAAAGTATTGATTATGACTGTATATATAGGATTTATAAGGATTTGAAAGTGATAGAACTGAGTGACTGATTCTTAGCCTGAATGTGCATTGCTTATTTCAATAGCCCAATTAACACCAGTGGGAAGTTGATGCAATTAAGTGCAACTCGGTATGTAGAATCTTGTCCAGTGCAACTTTTCCTGCAATTCACTACAGTCAATTTAAAATAGTATGAAAAATGCATAAACTCTCAACCTGAAAATGAACTGTTGGTCCAAGCTGGTCATATTTTGGTGAAATAACTTTTCCTCACTGATATATTGTATGATCATTCATATGTCAGCACCTGCTGAAAACACACTGCTTTGGTATGTATTCTAGCTGTTCCATCCTCTGTAATATGAAGAAAACCTGAATATTCACACATATTCATGCATGTATAGCCTTACCTTGGCCTCTGGGTTAAGCTTAGAAAATTTAGCTAATAAGAAACTTATGAACTTATAAAACAACTTATAAACTGGAACTTAATCAAAAGCTATTCTGCTGTGAGTAAGAATCATGGCTCAAAAGGTGCTACCCCCATAACCACAGCAACCAAATCTTCACACCCAAGGAAGCAATTTCAATTGTCATTGCATGTATGCAAATATAGACCTTACACTACAATAGTTGTGAAATTTTTGATGTAAGAAAAGAAAAAAAAGTAAAAAAAAAAAAATATCTTCAAATTCAGTTTTCTCGTCTAAAGGAAGCTCTTTCAATTTTACTGCAATTTTATCATTTCACTTCATTATACAGATGTAAAAAGAGTACAGATAATGAAAGAGAAACTTGTTCAAAGAGCTGGAAATTAAACTAGCTACTGAAATGCTCATCTAACACAATTGGAGTTCCAAAAGTCCCTACCAACTGAAGGAAAAAGCTAAGACAGTAAAGCTGACAGTTCAATACAATAAGGTCAAGAAAGTGGGTATTCAGATTCTCATCTCCCTGGATGCCAATGGTTCACTTTCCCATTATTCCTATAGCTTCTGGTTATTATTTCTGCTTGCTTTCCCTCTGTATCTCTCTCCTGCTGTGCTACATTAGAAAACTGAAGTGCATGCCGAGTTCTCACAAGGCCCTCAACCTCTGTTTTTTGCCTCAAATGAAAAAAAAGAACAAAAGTGCTTTTCATAGGGATGTGGGAATCTTGGTAGCTACTGCTGAATATATTTTAGCTTTTTTTTTTAATTTTAGCGGCTGCTAAAGAACTGTGTATTTTAATTCATGGGAAAGGAGAATACAAACATCATATTTGTATCAATATTTTAAGAGTTTTGGTGATTTTGTAAAAAAAAAGTTCCATTATCTGCCTTTACTTAGCACCTGAAGAAATTCCAGTTTTATCACAATGCAGGTTTTCTGGTTTTCAAAAAAAATAATTTGAGCAGGTGTAGTTCTTAGCTAAGTTTAGCACAGTTGCTGCAACTAATGCATGACATTTCACAGGCAGACAGTTAGAAGTTTTCTGGAAAAGCTATTGTAAAAACTGGAAGCTCCAGAAATGTTACTGCATGAAAATTATCTTTCTAATAAAACCTTAAAAACTACAAACTGAATGTAGATGCATCAAACATTTTAAAACACTGGCCTTTTTTAGGCCTCTCAACATTTGGAGGACAACAGGTGTTATGAGGGGTTAATTTGGTTTAGTAAGAGATGTAGACCATAAAATTTGTGAGTCACCTTATAATGTGCCTATAAAGCAACCTCACATTCTGATGGAAACTGTCTAAAGTGAGCCCATAGAACCTGGAGTGCTGACCCTTTACCAGCCTTTAGCACTTTGACACAAGGTAGGATTCATTTGATGAAATTTACTGTTCTGAACGGATCAGCCCGTGATCTTTATAGTCTGGGAAGATCTAGTCAATATACTCAGTGCAGTCCCAGGTGCAATTCATCTCCTAGGTAAATATCTGTCTGAAATAGGTCAGATGAATCACATCCCTAAGGTATCTATTTCTCTCTTTGACTGTTAAGAGAGATTTAGGTCATTGGCTGTGATGTTAACATCTGCATTGTGGGCGTTGAAAGGCAGGTAAGACAAAATCCAGCCAATGATTTCTGAATAAATTAATTTACCAGTCCACGTTCCTTTTTTGTGGTTAAAAAGGCAAATGAGATAAATGTTCACCTGCCTGCCAGAGAACTGTTACTCTTTAGCTGCCACAAAGCTAGCTTCCAGAGAATAAAGGCAATTCTTTTTAAAGTGGACATCCCTCAGATATGCTGGGTAGCAATTCATGCTTGACTTTTAGGTCAGTTCTGATTATCAGTGTATTTTATGGGTATGATGAACTGAATGTTCATGATTGTATATTTGATGAACTCAAGCAATTGAGTGATATGATAAAGCCAATCAAGATTCAAGTCCAGTCAGAAGCTTTCTTCTCAGGTGCTCTTGACCTTGAAGGGGAAGTATGTGCTGTACAAGAATCAAAAGTTAAAAATAACCTGAGTGACCAGTGAATAATCAGATTTTCAGGGCTTCTTAGCACAAAATTCTTTGATTCTATAAGGGAAAAATGCTGAAAACCAAACTGAGATGTTTTTAAAAGTCTTTACAATATGTTTCCACAAACATTGAAATGCCATAATCATATAGCTATTAGATGACATTACAAAACACAGTTAAGACTGTTTGCCTACTTTAATTATACAGTTCCCACATGAGTTCTTTTACATAAAAACTTAATTCTCCACTTCATCTACCCTGATATTCCTCTCTAGATATCTCTTTTGAGAGATCTTTATCTCAATATTTTTCAGAGACAAACTATTTTAGGTTTCTATACTGAACAGTGATTATTTAATCTCTTTGAAGCATAGAGGAAGTTCTTCTGGGAAATTGGAATGTACAGAGGATAATGGCTCTCTTCACCAGACCAAGAACCATGGCCTATACATCAGGAGCATCAGAAAAAAAGGAAAAAAGAAAAGCTTGCAAGAAATGGATGAACTGAGAGTTGTCACTAATGTGGAAAATCAGTGTGTTAAGAAGAATTGTTTTCCACAATTCTTTCTTGGAGGCAAGTAAGTTGATCTCACTGTTAAGATTTTTTGTATATATTTATCAGTCTTATCGTAGCATAACGGATCATTTATTTGAGAATAGCTACCAAGCAGTATGTTTCTGACTTGCGCTGTTAATTTTCTTTATTGACTCTATTAATTTGATATGGATATAAAGAATGGCATGGATATACTTACGAATAAATCACAAATATCATACTATTACCTTGGGTCCTTCATGAGTTTACTAATCCTATCCTAAAAACCCTCCTATCCTTTAATAGATCTAAAAAATATTTCTGATATATAAGCTTCAAACACTAACACTGTACAGAAATGTGATTGTAAACATAGACTGAGATGGACAACAAAAAAGGCATGTAAAATATTTTTCAAGTAATTTGTGGTTTTCTAACTTCATCTTTCTCACCCTTGCTCCATTTTCTTTCGATCCACTTATATACACTTCTCCTACTTTTTGACCATATTTTTTGCCCCGTCACTTTTACTCTCTACCACTCTCTCACTGAGGTTCTACTCATTGAATTTCTACACAGAGTAAATTTTAGGGCATCCTACAAATCCCCCAAGGTGTTTTTTATCAGTGAAAATCTGACAGACCATTAATGACAGCAACACACAGCAGGCGCCACCAGAATTAAGGAAACATTTAAAAAATGTAAATTGCGAGTGATGATATTTGAAGATTTTAAAATGAAAATTAATTAAACACATCAGAGAGGGTGTGTGTGTGTGTTATGAGAGGAGAATGTTTTTTCCTCTTTAAGCCATTTTGTTTTTCTGGAACCAGAGGCTGTTTTTTCACTCCTGCCTTCTCACTTTGTGCAGTGGGGTCAATACATCTGATTTACGATGTGTCTTCACAGGTAGAAACACTCGCTGTGGTAGGGTGGTCTGATCCAGATCATTTGTTCCAGTTTTAACATGCCTAAATGCAATTCTTATTTTACTTAACTGAGTTTTCCTGAGATTTCTTTGCCACAAGCACTTGGATGTCCTTTGAACTTAAATTAAAGCTCAACTAACTGTTTTATATGAAAAGAAGTCATAAAACACATAATTGCTATAATGAAGATGTATTGCTGCTCTTTGGGATTTACATTAAAAATTTTGTCCAATTTGTTTAGGCATAGAGTGCTGAAATGACAGTGTACCCCTCAAGAGAAATAACTAGATATAAGATGATCCTTACATGTAAGAGATTAAAAGAAATAAGATAGCTAATTATCCATACACACACAGTCCAGGGTTTGGTACCCTTCAAAGGGAGGACTTTCCGCGGTTTCACCTGATAGCATCATGCCTCTACAGTGCATGTATTAATAATAATACATCAATTTTTTTTCAACATCTTTCATTCAAGAATCTCAAAAATCATTGTTAGCATTTAAAAGCAATCTTCAAAGCATCCTTAATATGCAGCTGATACTAGGCACAGTCACCCAGGAATACACAGTGGCCAATCTTCCTCTGGCCCTCTGTTAGGATGTCCTATTTTCAGTGCAAAACAAATCAAACAGGAAGAATTACATTGAGTTTATCAAAACCCAAAATAGTTCTTTGAGGTTCTTGCTATGGCTGAGACTTGCTGTTGACTCCCGTTTTTACTCCTAGGACATGTGAATGACCCAGCTACAAAATTATTGGGTTTTTTTGCCATAATGGCAAAACAAAAAACTGAAAAAAGCAACATTTCTGTGCTACTTATCTATTTTCTCTATTAAAATTCACCTTGCTCATTCCTTGCAAATGACTGCATTTTTCTACATGTTGTTTTAGTTTGCCAGTTGTTGCTAAAGCTGGCTATTCCTTCTCTTCTTGCAGAATATCCATGGAGCAAGTTGTCTTGTATCTGCTGCATTACTTATTCACATCATCAACGAAAGAATAATTGGGCTATAATTGCGAGAGTAAAATAAAGACATTGCCTGAGGCTTTGTAATCCAGCTTTATTGATGTCTGAGCCTACAAGAGATAGTTGCTCAAAACACCTAGCCAGGAAGCCTTGGATGTCACCCTTCTGGTAAGTTCTCATAAAAATAGAGGAAGTCAAGCAGGGAAAGAAGGTTGCTCAGGAGTGATGCTCAGTCTCCATCCTTGAGTGTTTTCAAGGTCCTGAGTAATCTAGTCCAATCACATGGCAAACCTTGCTTTGAGCAGTGGATTGGACTAGATATCACTTGAGGTCCCACCATACCTGAGTTGTGCACTCCACATTCCTAGAAGCCACTGGTTTGAGAGCAGATTCCTGTACAGCATACAGCAAAGCAGACACATGAGGGACATGAGCTTCTTTGGCAGTGTCAGAAAAGGCTGTACACAAAAAACCCACAAATATTCCACAAACTGCATACGGAAAATAAAGGAGGAGACAAGCTAATGGAGCAGAGAAGCACATTAGTAATCCCCTTGCCAACACAGTCCTCCAACGCTTCCTCAGAAGGACAAGAGGTCAGGAGATAATATATTATTTTGACACAAACTGGAATGTAAAAGCTAGGTTCTTTTCAGTCTCAAATAACTAAACAAATCCTTCCTCTCCTGCTTAGCACATCTAAGATACAACTTCCAGAAACACCCAGTCATACCTGATTATTCCACGGGGGCAAGCTGGTAGTAAATGAAGACAAAATTTTACTCATTGTGTGAGCATGGGAGAATTGCAGACAGTGGTGCTACAACAAGGATACTGCTGTCCTCTTTCAAATTTAAGCCCAAATTCCTCATGTATTTTCCACTTTATCTTTATATGCCTGAAAATACAGTTGTTTTCCACTGTATGGAACATCTTCCTTTTGACCTGTTGTTGGAAATGCGAGCTGTGCTGGTGAAATCCTAGGCAGCAGGAACCCCCACCTCTCTGTGGTTGGTGGGCAGTGTCATTACCAGGTAAACCACAGGGAAACCTCCTGCCAGCAGATGTCCAGGGTATTACCCTGCCACACTCCAGACCTCTAGCAGTCATACACATGCAGCACACAGCAGACTGGAGCCCACTTTTGCTTCACCAGAGCAAATCCAACATAGCTGCTTCAGAAGCAAGACTGCATGTAAAATGCAGGAACCAGAAAAGCAGTAACTGAAAGAACATAATATCCTTTCCTGATACTAAAAGTCTTCATGCAGGTCGTTTTATGTGTACATCTCAAAAGATTTTAAGTGGGATGAAAGCAATGCAGAGTGCTTGAGATGTCTCTTTTGGTTTTATCAAACAAGGCATTCAGGCTTTTTTTAATGAGAAATGGGGAAACTGAGGCAGATATCGGTAAACATAGCATGTTAACAGCTTAACTGGCAGACCACAAACAATGAGAAATTAGTTTCTACCTCTATATAGGCTATCTGCATCTGGACATCACTTGATCCATTTACTTATATATTCTGCCTTTACTATCTAACATTTTGGGGTTTTATTATTATAATAAAGAAGCTCTTTAGGCCGGGACTGTGGTTTTCTTCATAGTGAATACTATTTAAAAAATCTCTTGCCATCAGTGGCTACATCCTTGCATTTAATTTTTCTGTATGGAGTTGTGATAAATAATCTCCTTTCATGCCTGAATAGTTATTATATCTAATAGTTACATCATTTAACTGTAATAACCAAGGCTGAGAAAATAAGTAATAAATAGCCAATCATTTACTCAATGCATTTTTCTTCTTGTAGTATTTGTGAATTGTCAATGACATTTTCATGGACATATTAACCTATTGGAAATTAGTCATCAAAGAAATGCTGCAATTATCTTTTGGTCTATAATTCGATGAGTAAGATTGAAGTATCTTACTTTGCAACTTTGCAAATCCACTTTGCAACCACCAGTGGATTTTTTTCCTCATCTTTTTTTCTGTTAAACTGTGTTTAGAGTTTTAATGCAAGAAACATCTACTGTAATAAGAAAAATGTTCCACATGAAAAAGTAAAGTCCCAATACTGCATGCAAAAATCAGTTGTCTTAAAATGAAAAGATTTTTCACTTTTCAATAACAATTTTATACTTTTTGTGTACATTTTTAGCAGTAGATTAAAATCTGACCAGTTATGATTATTGTGGTAAATATGAAATATTCAGGTGTTGCTTAGGTACATTTGACAGGCCACATTAAAACACCTGCTATATCCTCAGGGAACAACTGCTTTATAAAGAGAAAGCTTACGTTTATTCATTTCACATTGTCTTCTTAGATAGAACTTTTTTACTATTAATCTAACATGTTACAGTTTCAATATGCTCTAACCAAGAAATGAGTTCTTTAAAGGAATTCATTAAAGGAGATACAAAACCACTACAACAAATTAACTTATTCACTGAGACAAGAGAGACAATACTGGATCCAGTACTGACCCCTGGGTAACACCAGTGTGTTCTAACCAGAAGCACCATAAGGTACCTCCTGACTTAGCTGGGACTTCTGAGTAAAACTGCATGTGACATAAATGCTAATAATAATGCAAAAAACAGAGGAACTTTTGTAACTTGAACGTCCTTTTTTTTTCCATCACTTCCCAGTGTTGGCAAATATGTGAATTATCTTATAGGAGTAGTAATTGTAACCAACAGAGTAAAAAAGAAAGGAAAATGCACTTGCATTTGTATGAGGAAGGAAAGTCTATTTGCAGTACAGCTGAATAATCACGGTTGCCATGCTACAACAGTTTGTTGACTAAAATAAGCGTATAAAAAAGTGACTGACTCTGTTATCAATGATCATTGATCCATCCTACAAGCAAAAATCAACTGCTAAGCCTAATAATCTCCCATGGCATTGTTCAGTGAAAAAAATGTAAGCAGCAGCCACACTGCTGAGTCAATATTTATGACTCAGTGGGATTTAGTTCTACCAGAGGTATGAATGTGTCACTTGTAAGCGGTCTGGGGACTCTGCTGCGGTCCCCCAGCCAGCCCTATGGTGCAAGTGAGCAGCCACCCAGCACCTCGTGCTCTACAGGGGATGACAAGGTGCTGAGTGCCTTGTAGAGCCACATGGTTTCATGGACAGTTGTGAATGGTGGTAATGGGAAATAGCTTTGTTTTAGGAAAGAGCATAGCTCATGTTTCTACTGTTCCACTTGCCAGGCAGAAATTTTTCTCAGTTGATGTAATGAAGTTTATTTGAATGCATTGCTCTGGCAAATTTTTTAACTCTTTCCAAAGCCCTTATTAATATAATACACTGCGGTCAAGCGTCTGGATGTAGTCCTGAATAATGTGCTCTGGGCAATCCTGCTTTAGCAGGGGGGTTGGACTAGATGATCACTAGAGGTCCCTTCCAACTCTGACAATTCCATGATTCCATGATTCCATCATCTTCAAAGTTCTGTAATAGTCTTTCACGTTTTGTTTGAAACTGAAACTATTAATACATCTTATGAATTCATGGAATAATCTGAATGCAGTCAATAGAATTACTGTGTGAAATTTTGTCACTTTGTGCATGAGCAACACAGCTTGTACAAGCAACTCGGAATTCCACAGATTTGCTTGTGCATGAAGATTAGCAAGACCTGGCAAAATCAGCATATTTCTAATAGCACTGAAGTGACAGCAAGGTTTTTCGGTCATTTGGTGCTAGAGATTTTTATGGGAGAAGAAAGTGCCGATTCTACTAGAAATATGTCTATAAACCATGAACAAAAACACATTATGAAGCTGCAACTTCAAAGTAAGGGCAATTTTTTTTAAGCATCTTAAAAGATCAAGGACTGGTCTTTTCATAATATGAGTAGTACTTGTTGAAAAAGCAAGGACAAGATCTACATAAGGACAGTGCTGAATGAAGCCTGGGGGTAGCGTCAGAAACTAAGCTGTGGTCCCTAATTTTTGTGGAGTTGTGCCTGCTCACACAAACCTGAATTTTACTACATCACGGATTGGGAACTGGGATCTAATTAAGGCTGGGATTTTTCTACTGACGTAAAGAGGGAAAGGGCAGAACATGAGCCAAGGAACAGGCAGGGGTTTGCAGAGAGCTGTGTGTGTCCTTGCAACTGACTCCAGATTTGGGGGTGACAGGACTTGTTGCTTTGGGGATATCTTTAAAGCACATATTTTTAAGCAGAGGAGCATAAACACTGTCCTGATGTAGTACCACCCTTACAACTGTGTGTCCAAATCTTCCATGCATCAAACTTCTCTAGACCACAGGTAAAAGCCAAGTCCTAAGAAGTCACTTGCTCCATCTCCATTCTCTCCACTAAAGTTCTGACAAATCTCCTTGATGCGCTTTCAAAGTAGAAATATCAAATGCATACAAATATTTTTAAGCCTGCCTGCATTGCTGTTGCCTGCAGAGAGGGTGGAGGGTGTACACAGTGCTAATTGCAAGCACTTGTGTTTTGCTTATTAAAATTGGAGGAGCAATGGCTTTTGCTTGGCTCTCAGTTGCACTAATTCAGTGTCACCAAGACTTTAAGTTAATGTTGGGCTCCTTCTAGCAGCCACAGAGTAGCAGTTCTGCTGGCTCAATAGTCTCAGAGGATCCAGGGTAAAATCAAGAACTATAGAATTTTTGTGGAGTTTAAGCCATTTTGACAGTGCCTAAGTAGAGTTGTCTCCTTAAACACAGCTTGAGCCACTAATTTTCTGCACTTAATAAAGGTGCCTACTTCAGGCATCAACAAGTAGCAAAACACTGAGATTAAATAAGGCAAGAGCAGCACAGAATACTTGTGGGTTTTGTGTTTAGTCCTTTTACGTGATAAGAGTGAATACAATTCCTTTTTATCTGAGTCCATTCTCATTTCTCTTCTTCACAGAGCTACAAGCATCCACTAGCACCTTTGACAGCAGTACTTTTTAACATATTTGGGAAATTGTCAACTAATAGTGAAATTTAAATTATGTTTCTTGGCCAAAGGCATAACCGGAGGTTGGTTTTGCCTGGGAGAGGAATCTTTTAATTTCCCCTAGCACAAAATACATTTCAGTAAAATATTGTTCCAGAAACACAATCACCCCATTTGCAAGTGGTCATGTTATCCCCCTGACAAATAAGGCACATGATTTTAAGAGGGTAAAAAACTAGGGAAAATATAAAATCCATAATCAAGTAAAAACTTTTGAGAAAATTCCTACAGGAAATTCTACTGAAAAAAAAAATAGGATAAATAACTCTAAAAAATTTTTTTCAATTATATTTTGTATTACCCACCCATGACTACTCAGTCTGTGGACTAGAGAAAGTGCAGAGTGAAACTCCGGACACATACAGAGACTGAGTATCAGGACCTGAGCACCAGCTGGTTCGCTCTATGGGTCCATTCCTGTTTGACTGTACTACTTGCTAATATAGAAAAGTTCCAGTTCTATTTGAACATCCAGGTTGTAAGCTCTGACAGCTCAGCAGTGTGAACTGAAGCATACTAAGTGGGAATTACAGGAAGGTTTACTTCAAAATCTCAGTCCTGATCCAAGCATAAACACTAGTGCAGACACACCCAATGAAAAAAGATATATGTGTGTGCACTGCCTTTAAAACATCATAAAGGCCATTCATATTCACCTGATATTCTTTAAGGCCAAGTAGCTCTCATTTCTAGTAATTATGGTGAGGCTATTCAAAAGCAATTTTAGTATTCCTCACTGGAGAGTTTCTCTGAACTGGAACTTATGAGTCTTTATATAATAATAGGTTAACATATAAGTTAAATTGTAATTTGTAAGGTTAATGTGTAAGCGAAGAAGATACACATATCTCTTTCCTGCTCAAGTTCCTGCCTCATTTGTGTGTAAAGATCTCTGTTTGCCTGCTGATCAATTTTAGACAACAGCTCTCCACCAGACTGTTCCAGGGATGCTACCTCTAGCTGCAGTATTTTAAAGGCTACTGACCTTTATGATTATATGGAAAATAAGATCAGGTTGTCCTTTGATCTGCCTGTCACATTGACCTGCATCAGAAGAGGCTTTTAGGTCACCCTGGCATCTTGCCTGGTGACATTGAACCTTCACTCTTTTTCCCAAATACCTGAAATTCAGAAGAGCCTGTCTGGTACTGAAACAAAACCTTCTCTGCCAGGAGCACCACTCCTAGGAAAACAAACTCTTTTGATTTCAGACATGACAACCAAATGTATGCATATACTGATTGAATAAAACCCATTCTGATTTCCATTATTAGCACAGCAGGCTGTGGTCTGGAAATGAAGATAAAAAGTTTGGAATGTTCCTGAGGTGGAATGGTCCGGTTACACAGGAATAATTTGGTGTTCAACCCGAGTGAGAAATGGCATATGGCTTTCTGGTTGTTTTTCTCATACATGTGTGTATTTTAATTTAAGTATTCAGCTAAAGAGAGGATGCAATAACACACTAGTTAATGTCCTTTGGCCAGGATGATATGGCACTTAAGCCAAACCACTGTGTTTATACCAAAAGGAAGGAAGAGGGAAGCACTGACTATCATTAGGTGGTCTTAAGAGCACACAGAGTTAAATGGAGAGAGCTTGACCAGAAGCTTTCCACTTGCTCTCCTTCAAGCCCAGAAGGTGGACCACCCCAAGTCCATGCACACAAATAAAGGCATGCCAAGAGCTCAAAATGATGGGAAAATCTCACACATTTTCTGGGAAATCAGCACGGTTGTGTGGCTCTCTGGAATGCCTGTACATTTAAGCATGCAGCATGGGAACAACAGGGAATTAGAGGTCTGTGTGTAGTTGCAAGGCTACAATCCCATCAAGATCAGAGAGATGTGGTGGGATATCTTACACAACTGAGAGCTACCATGGAGGCATACAGGTTCTTTAGGCTGGGAATGTGAAGAGAGGTAGTTACCCATTATGTGAGGGAGCAGTTTCATCTGCTCTCAAGTTCTTGGTCCAGTGCTGAGTTCCCCACTACAAGAGAGACCAGAACATTCCAGAATGAGACCAGTGCAGGGCCACAAAGATGTTTAAAGGATTTGGAGTATCTCTTATACAAGGAGAGGCTAAGGGAGCCTGGAGTGTTCAGCCTGGAAAAGAGAAGGCTCAGGGGGATCTTATCCATGTGTATAAATACCTGGTGGGAGGCTGTGAAGAAGATGAAGCCAGCCTAATTTCAGTTAAACCTGCAATTTGGTGTAACTTTCACAACCAACTATACTTCACAGCGTATTTTGGATGAAAATATATATTTTTGTAAATGTTTCAGGATATTGTTTTTCCTAGTTTAAAAAAGCAAAAATCTCACAGAATCTTACCTCTAAACAGATTTGAGTGGTTTTCTTTTTTCCTAGATCACTTAAGACCACGGGAAGATGGAATAGAGAGTGAGGAGGGGGGAGAGGAAAAGCATGGCAGTTAGAACATGGAAGAAAGAAAAGGAAAATCAGTATTTTCTAGTCTTTTTCCCTCTTGCTTGAGGAAGAAAGAGGGCATACTGGAAACTAAAAGGGAGTGACTTGTTCACCTTTTAAATTATAAAAGAACTTTCTTTTACATGAGGAAGTAAAATGTGAAACAGGGTTATTTTTTAACAACAAGATTAAATAGAAAACATTAAAAATTTTAATTTAGGAGTTTTATTTAAAAATTAGACATTTCTGTAATAAGAGAACGTTTTTACTATCGTGAAAGACTATTTTAAAATAAAATCTTTTTAATGAACACTCTTCAGCAGTTTTTATGGCACAGAAATCTTTATCCTTTTGAAATGATACACACAACAAATGAGTCATTGAATGACCTTAAAAAGAATTTTGAATTTTATTCCAAGTCAGATTTTTAGGGCTTTGAGTATTATCTTGTTTATGTAAAGCTAAAAAAGATCATTCAGGGTTGGTCAAAATGTCTTGTTGACTATTTTGTGAAAAACATACATATCTTATTTCACCTAAAATATCTAAGCAGTAATGGTTTAGAAATTATTTAGATTTTAAAAGGGTTTTTTGATAATTAATTTCCTGAATCTAAAGAGAAAAGCTTAAAGACACACAGGAGATTGAGAAAAACTAGTGTGAAGGAATGTAAAAGAAGCAGCAGAATCAGAGAGCAAACAGAGCTAGGGAGGAGGGGGTATATAATTTCCATAGTGTAGCCCATGAGCCACCAGGGAAGGAACCGGACACTAGCCAAAGACTGAGGAAACAGCAAATGAGCAGGACACTAAACATCTCAAAATATTGTTCATAGTTATTGTTTGTGCCCATTTTTAGACTCCTGTAATTCCTCAAGACATACAAGAAGAGGAAAATAGCTAAAGGAGTGGGTTTCTCCCACACATGGCAACTTTTTGAGTTTTATAATGAGGTGCTACAATCCCCTTATTTCTATGAATCAGAGACAGAAGGGACTCAGATGTGGAGGAAAAGGACAGAAGAGAAACTTTTGAGTCCATGGTTATCCTCTGAATACATCCTCCTTCTCTGTTTGTCTATTTAAAACATCTCTCTGCAAACATTGGCAATGTTTTTTATGGCTGTGGTTTGGGCACAGCTTTAATCTCGTCCGTACTTTTTTTATAGAAGAATCATCTGTCTGTCCCAGATCACAGAGAAGGGAAAGCCAAACACACACATTTGTAGTTATTTGACTGAATAGTACACATCTCTCTGGCAGAGATTAACTCTTATCTGTTAATAAGTAAATTAAACATGTTCTACAAGTCTAAAGGAAAGAGCTTTATCACAAAATGACCAATTAGCCACCACATCTCTTTTGGGGCAACCTCTGCACTCAAGTAGTTACAGCTCCATGTGTCCTTCCCATTTCCAAGCTCAGTTTTATGTATTTAAAAAGTGTATATTTCTGTAGAAATATACACATGCATGCTGCTTACTCTTAAAAACATGCATTCCCTTGATTTTTTGGTGTCACAATTTTCCACTCTCCTGGAATTCCTTAATATCACATTAATAATAACTAGTTAAGAAGGAAAATTCTGAAATTAGGAAACAGTGACCATTAGTTATATTCATTTAGAAAAGTACTTGTCCATAAACTTTCTGTTGACTTGTAAATATAGATACTTGAGTTCAGTGACTGTCTGGACACACTGGGTTAACTGAGACCATTCTTGTTTCCCTAATTTAATATGACTGATTAGTCACCATTAATTGTTCTGTGTTAGTAATTTTTGTTTCATTGATTAGGTGCCCCAGTAGTATCCAATCATATAATGACATCTTTAAAAAAAGGCTAGAAGGCTGCAATACTAATTAATATGAAATATTATCCAATGTGCAGTACTACAAGCACACACTTTGTTGAAATACAATTGCATGTCCACAGCTATTGGATGGGACATAAAAGGTGATTATTTTTACTTTTAACGTACACATTAAGCATTTCTGTAGAAACTGTTCTCATTTTTTTGCTGCTGTAGTGGCTTCCTTTGTATATGAAATAAAGCTTAAGTTTCAGTGTTAGAGAACATTGCCACAGAAGCCTGGGATCTTAAACTCATTGAGCTCTGGTGTTAGCATTGGGAAGCAGCAGCTATGCCACTAATTAAAGGCATATTGATTTCTTTGGCCTAATCTAATCATAGTCTTTATAATAAATCATAAGGTCTATTGCGATTAAGAAATCCATACTAAATAACAAAAGGACTGTTATCGTTGCAACCTTATTAAGTATGGCTTAATGCAGCAGAAAGTGGTGTTCATATAAATGCATTTTATGACTTTTCATTTGCACCTCATTCAGTGGGATATATTACTCTGCCAAAAGTCACTTTGAAAGTGTATACCCGATATCCCAGCAGTGTGTTTGCTCCCTCGGGAGTTTTCAAAATCCTATTTCTATTTACATGTTTTCATTCAATTGCCCACTGCTACAAATACTATGTTAAAAAGTAGCTACTAGAATGAGTATCTAATTAGACATCTATCTTAAACTCAAATTTGTAGTTCATACATGAAGATATGGAACATTTGGTTTTGCATGTGGAAGAGACTTTATCAAAAAAAGTCTGTCTTGTATACATATGTATGTCTACATACCTGTCACCTTCTAAAACTCAGGAAGAAAAAACAGCATCGTTGCTGGGCTTGAAAGCAAGCCACATCTGGTATTGATGTCTGACGAGTAAAACTGAAGACACTGAACCAGAAAACCATTTTCTCTATACCAGTTGTACTTTTCCCTTTCCTAAATGTCTATTTCCATTGGATAATTGTATACGCAGAATCATGATCCACGTGTGTTTTTCATGCAAAGCATCTATATGCACTAAACTGTAAGTAACTCAGAAGTGAGAAGGTAATGACTTAATAAGAGCTGTTAATACAACTAAGGGGATTAAAAGCCAATTTAGGAGCAATTCATTAAATCAGGATTTATGTTACAGAGTAAAAAATTAATTGTGGTATTGAAAAAGAGTACCTGAAATTAATATTAGGAAAGGGACCGTATCCTAATTTGAATTTGTAATTCTTCTTAAAAAATGTAGAAGAAAGGTTAAATGGTTCTAGTTAAGCTTTCAGTTGCACAGGTTCAATATATCTGAAGGCAAAACTGGTTGCTAAGGCAGCCTAATTCTCATTTTCACTTTGTTACTCCAGCACTATAAAAATGGCCTGATCATGGGTGTAAAATCAATTTGCCAGAGCAAAGTGTAAATTAGGAGCAGGATGAAAGTTCCAGTAATGCTATTGTGTTGAGATTCTGATATGCTCTACATCAGCAAGTAAAGACAAAAGTAAAACCGAAACAGCCTTAATACATTGAGAAACACCATCATTTCATTCCTTTGTTCTTTAGCTCTATAACTTCAGTGTATAAAGAGTAGTCTGAGTCCCTTGATGGAAGCTAATATCACCATTAATACATATGGTAAGGCTGAAATTGTTCTCACTCTTACCTCTGAATATTTTGCTCTGGTAGATTAAGTCCTACCTCTAGCATTATTGTAATATAGGGGTTTTTGTTGATTTAGTTACATACTCAAGGGTGTACGCTCCCTTTGAATGGACACATAACTTCCATTAATGGTAGTGGCAGTGGTGTGTGCACATCAAGAGGGGAATGTTCCCTTCTAGAAATTATATATGAAAATCCCTAAGGGAATAATATTTTCTACAACTGCACTATTACCCTATCAGAGACTAAAAAGTCAGTGTGTACAGTAATTAAGCAAGCACAACAGGCAAATTCAAATTTCAGGAGTCTGGGTTTTATTGTTACAGATGTGCTTCAGAGCAAAGTATGCTCAGCAGTTCCTTGGGTCATAAATGTTTAATTTTTAATCTATTTTTTATCGGTTTTGTGTAATGCAAGCTCCTTGTAAACCAAAAGAATTTTTACAAGTATTTTTTATGTCTTGGAAGCTTAAAGTAACAGCGGTTGTTTAAGATTTTTCTTTTAAAAAAAGTCCTGCTCAATAAAAGAGCAGTGTTATTTTTAACTTGAAAAGTGGATTCATTTGCTTTTGACTAATGCTCTGAATTTGGCAGTGAGCAATTAGCAGATTTTTTTAAAGTTTAAAGAGTTTAGGGGCTTAATTCCACTAAAACACCTATGTGGCCTTAAAAACCTGTCCCATTTGGAAATGGTCCTAGGTTCCTAAGTCTCATTGTGAAATTAGGTGCTTTGTAAATGTCCTCCTACAGGGCTATCAAAAGAAGATAAGAGTACACAGCACTCTGAAGGATCAGATCTGGTGAACAGGCACATCAGATGTACACTTCTCATTTATGTTGCTGTTTACAGATGGTGGTCTGTTTGCACAGATTGAATATTCTCCTGTGAAAACCATACAAGTTACTTTGCCAGTGTATTGTTGGATTCACTTTGGGTTACATCATTTATTTGCATTGAAAATATCTATTTAGTAGACTCAGAAACTCAAAACAATAGCTGTTTCAGGAGATATTTATCTTTTGTGACTCAAACAGCTGTCTTCTCATATTTACATGACGATGTGATGTAGGTTGTTAGTTAGCAGGAGCTGATAAAAGGTTAACTGGTTTTTGAAAGCCTGGAAATATAATAACATAATGACTTGGGGGGAGGAACTCCCAGTGCTTTAAATGTATTTACATTTTATCTTCTGCCATCTGCTGTAAAGCAGAAATACGCTCATCCATTCAGTAATGTGTGCTCCAGTCACTCAACCCACCAGACAGGAAATTACTGTCTTCGACTTTACAGAGTTAAATATTCGTTTGGCCGCTGCCTGACCCAGTACAGGTCTCTTTATGCTACATTAAAAAAAAAAAAAATCCTTCATTTTTAATCTATGTACAGACATCATCTATTATATCTTGAACATTGCAACTGGCCTCTAGTCAACAGTGCAAAAGAAGTAATAGCTTACACTTAAGTAATTATCATTTCTTAATTTAGATGATTTGAGCGGGTGGGGGCAGAGACACAAATATGTATGTATTCCCCAAAGGTGTTACAGAAAATAATAATGATGAGAGAGTCCTGAGGAAGCAGTTGAATATTTCAGAAATGCCTTAGTACCTTGTTCACTTCGCTCTCCATGGGATTTAGGTAAGCGACTAATTCTGAATCTGAAATGGGTACTTCCCTGTGTCTTCATGTACACAAATACCTTTCTTTGCAACTCAGTGTCTATATCCCACCAGCTTTCAAAGTGAATTTGGCACCTTTGAAATGCATGTCCTCCAAAGCTGTGACTACCTGCAGCCCTAGATCCTGAAATACAATTAATAGTGAAACTTATTTAAGTTCATCCTTTGCAGTGGAGTTTGAGGACAATTGAGCTGGGTCAGACCACACCTGAGATGGGAGATCACGTGCCTGGAAGCAGGGTTTTGTGGTGCAGACCCAGCAGCAGGACCGCAGACAAGCTGGGGCTCCCCATGCCTGGACATGGGGGAGAACAGGGCCGTGCTTGACACCACCTGGTGTATCAGCTCTTACATCAGGCTTTGGGTTTAACCCAAATGGAATGTGATAGCCCTGGACTTGCTTAAAGCAGGAAGGCAAATGTTCTCACAGCAAGCACGTGTGTCAGGGCAATCTGCATGGGTAGGAAAGGGAAGGAGGACCAGACAACTCTGCCCAGTGTCAACATGCATAACTTTCAAACTCATGGCTATGAGATGAGGTGCTGATGAGCTCGACTTTTCCCTCCAGCTGCTGCTATGATTTCCATGTTATGAAAGGGATAATGCTGTCAAGAACAGAGCGAGGAAAACTGCACCCCACTCTCGTGTGAAATGGATTCCAGCTTCAATGCCCCACCTATTGCTTTCAATCAAATACAGTGCTGGAAACAGAGCTGTAATAACATTTTAATATTCTCCAGTTATTAAAGATAAACAGAGAGGAATAATCCTCCTTGATAATCCGAAGCATTCAAAAATGAGAACCCTAGTATCAGAAGATTGGCATAAAAATTAAAAGATTTATACATAATAAGTTTTGGGCTTCTTTGCATTCTAATTCTTCCTTGCCGTTTCACTGCTTCCAGATTTTTTTGAGTGTCATTAAGGCTGAAAAGTTCTGTGGAAAAAAAAAAAAAGGCAGATTCTGGTATGCCTCCCTCATTGTAGTTGCTAGGTCAATAAGCAAAAAGCTAAAATTTCAGGAGACTTTGCAGTAAAGTCACAAGGGACAGCAGAAGTGTCACCCATAGTTCCTTTGGAAAAGGATAAATTCTCCACATGGCTGCACCAGCTCATGCAACCGGGGTCGGGGCCAGTGCTCACAAACCCAGCCAATCTGCTGACAAAAGCTTGTCTTGCTGGTGTGCCTGATGTTAGAAATGAATCTTCTCTCTTTTAAAGAGATCTATGATTGCTTGTGAAACATGTCAGATAATTAATGATCCATTTTGTTCCATCACCTGAGTTTGTAATCTGTAAAACCCCGTAGAGTTTTACTACTTTTTTAGGAGAAAGGACCAACAAAGGAAACGTGGTTCAGATGGATTACAAGGCAGAATCCATCACTATGGGAAATACAGGAAGCATAAAGCTCAAACCGAAACCTTCTACACCGCCTTTTTTCCTCTCTAGATCTTGGATTCTTACCGTCTCTAAATAGAAAATGAAAGCATTTGTGGTTGTGGTTATGGAACATTTCCCATGAAATTTCAAGCATTTTTTCCCTAGAAGGGTGCAAACTTCCCCCCTCCCACACGTGCATATACACAGATACAGTGGTTAATTCTACTTCAGTTTATCTGCTTGTTCCTCTGACACTCAGGAAGGGTCTGCTTCCTTCCATTCTGTTTCTATCCCCACATTTTGATATAAATCTTTTTCTAAATTCTCATTTACACTCATTTCCACTGGCTTTCTGCATCACATTTAAGCTCCTCACCCAATCAATATCTACCGTAGTCTAATTCCTGCCTAACCCTTCACTCTAGTTCGACAGCGAGGGAAATCTTCATCCGTTTGTGGCTACAGTTACTAGACTGGCAGCCTGCACTTTCAGCCCAGCTTTGCAGTTTCTTGGTGGATGGCAGAACGTGTCCTAACATACATTTGAAACATGTTTAAATCACTAAACTGTCTAGTATCAAATTTCCTAATTAACTGAGAAGGGGTTTTTCCCTTTTTTTTTCCTAGACAAAGGCTCAAGCACAGATAATAGATCTCCTAGTAACACCTGAATATCTCCTATGCAATTAAATGTACACAGCTGGACTCAGTGCAATACATTGACTGATGGTAGTGGAAATATTGACTCTGTTAGTGAAAGATGAAAATACAATATACAATAACACAATACATTCTCTGCTTTTAGAAGTGATTTTCAAGGCTAGATATTTGGTAACTGCTATAAGAGCTGTTTGTGGATGAATGTTTTTTGTTCCATGTCCTTTGGAAAATGACCTTGCTTCTAAGAATGAATAAGGCAGCATATGTGTTCCTTTAAAAGGAATATCCTCACACATAATGGTTTTTCTTCATGCATATTTCTATAGAGCACTATAGCTAATGCTTGTAAATCACAAGTTTATTACCCATCTGGATCACATCCTGCACCCATTGAAAATAAGTACAAGTTTTCACTTCAGCAGAAGTTTCACCTGATGCGCTTAGGGTCAGGTTGCAAATGGTAATTGAGGGCATAAAAATGAACACTGTGTGAGTTAGATACCTTGTCCTTGAGATAGATACCTCAAAATCCTGCTTGCTTGGAAAATTTCTCAATGACTTCTGTAGGTATTGGTCCTGGCTCATTTCCATACTGGAAAAAATGCTAAAGGAAAAAACATTATTACATGAATAAAGCCTGCTTCTCTTTAAAAAAACAGTTGATTTATTATGATAGCTTTCATGACCTTTTCAATGATTGAACATCATTTGCTACATCTAAGTAATTCTTATCCTGGAGAATATTCGCTGATTTAGGATGGTATCTCCACCTCTGATGGCCTAAAATGACTGGCCAAAAGGCTTGCTTCACCAGGCATAACCTGTCGAGATCCAAAGTCTTGACTTAACCTGCTCCCTTTGGGCAGGGCAACTCCTGTCTCAGGGTGGGATGAATTGCTGAAGTGGAATGAAATACCTGAAATTCTGATTCCAGCTGCATTCAGGACTATCTTAATATTCATGTTAAAATGTGTGCCATGTTCACTGGAAGATTATTGCAGCTGTCCAACACGAGTAGCACATTACTTCAGTCACCTCTGCCGTGTTGTACCACGCGGTTTCCTAATGGAATAAGGTTTGGAAACAGCGATTGTGGATTAAATCATTGCACCATCCATGCTCTTCAGAATTGGTTCGAAAGAGAAACAAATAGTTTAGGGAAAGTAAAAGACTAGGAAATAGAGCACAAAGGCACGAGGTGCTTGGCATCATGAAATTGAGATTCTTCATTCAGGATGTGACTCACCTAAGGTAACATCAAACATCAATATTTCTGATTGGGATCTCTCTTACCATAGTTGGTAAGTGAAAAGCATTTTAAGGTACGAGTCATCTGACTTAATAATTTCCACTTAATGATTTCCACTGTGGAAGTCTACGTCTGGTGAGATGAATGCCCTCCACAACATGAGAAACACCAATACCTCATAGAATCAGAACCTGAAACTTGAGTGAAAAGGTTATTTACATTGTAAAATGGTTTTGATTGTGTGTATAACAGCTTTATTTTATATAAATAAAAAAAAAAATAAGAAAAACACATTTTGGGGGGAAAGCAAAAAAAATATTTCTGTTTTCATATAAAAAATCTTTATTCTCTAGACTGAGGTTACTCTCATAAAAAATCAGAAGACATTCATTTTTTTCAGTGTGCTTGATCTGTACTTTTTCAGGGACATATTATTCTGACAATTTTCAGATGTCAATGGGGGTTTCAGGTGCTTTCAGAACTAAGTACCAAATCTCTCACGCTAATCAAGGTCTGTGCCTTTACTCCTTCAGCTGATTTCAGAAGGTTTGCAGTTAGACTTCCAATGGACAGAGTGTCAGAGATGCTGAGCACTGCAGTGATTAAAAAAAGTAGAAGCAGTTCTTAGGGCATCAAATAACACAGCCAGAACATTATGTGCCTGATAAGAATATACTAGAGCTATTTTCAAAAAGCGGGTATCTTCACTTGTTTATTGTTTTGTCTTTACTTTTACTTCTTTAAATATATTCAGTACTAGTGCTTTCCTACTGCTCTCAGGCTGTCTTCTGCTCACTGCACAGAATTACCTAACCAACGTTTAAATACATTTCAGGTACAGTTTTATCCTCACATTCCCCTTTTTCACAATATTTTTTATAAAAAATATTTTTATATAATAAACAGAGAAAATAGAAAAGTATGCCCTCAAAATAAAAATTTAATACAACAAAAATATTTTCTGTGCATATTTTTTTTACATTGAACTATTGTTAAATACTGTGTACTAATCAGCTTTTCCTTCATGTATCCTTTTAGTCATAACCAATACTATTGAAATCAGAGAGACAGACTTGCATAGAAGTAAAATAAAAGCAGGAAAATGAGAGAGAGGAGGAGAAAATCCAGTAATTCATAATACTTTCCGTAACTGATTTTGCAATGATAATATGTAATGCATAGTAAACTATAACTACTGCACACACAAGGTCATAAACTTACATTATGTAATCTATTTCTGCAGAAAAAGAGTATGTGTGTGAATATATACACTTACTACATAATTTTATACAAACTTTAACAGCATCATCATATTTACAGCAATTTTTATAATCTGTGGTTATTAACTCCAGCAGGCCTCTTGGTAAAAAATACCTATAAACCCACAGCAAATGTTGACCTGTGTTCAACTCATGTTACCCATTTCAGCTAGCTAAATCGGTTATATGAGTTCACATGGTAGTTAGTGGAGAGAGAGAGAAGTGTTTCCAGAAAATTATTCATATCACCTGAAGAGACACAGGAAAAACAGGTGAGGTGAATAGGTTTCTCCCTACCTGTGGATTAACTTGTAGGCAGCTGAGTTTATCTGAGAGAAGTAACACTAACAACAATGACACTATAACAATGAGACCATTGATAGATATATAAATGAAAAAAAAATATTTCCTTTATAGAAGGCTATCTGTTCCTTTTAGGTAATCTTGTGTTTCACGGGGGTTTTTTGATGTTGCAGCTGCTGATACTTTGGGCATTATCACCATAGTAACTAACTAGCAAACTATTATAACTAGAGTTCAAAAGTCAAGATGGAAATTTTCCAGTATCATAGTTTACAAATATTTCTGTGTTCTTAGAGCACAGCTGAGACAGGTTTTCATCAGTTTCCGTGTGTTCCCTATAAATACAAGAAATAAACCATACTTTTCAAGCACAAATTAACTCAGATTACTTGCTTCCAGAATGTCGTACTTTACTACAGAAAAGTCTTCACATACTATACAATTGATCTCTATACATTATTTATACTCACATTTCTCTAACTTTCTTGGGTAATATCAATGACTGAAAATGACTCATAAACTTACTGATAATTTGACCTTTTTTTCTTTCAATAAATATTCCTGATCTGACTGATTTTTTCCCAGCTATATTAGTTGATTCTTAACTTATTCAATTTGGTCCTGATTTTTTGAATGTTTAGTGATTTCGGATATCCCAGCGTACTGAGTTCATTTAGAGTTCTCCAAGGTTTCTGATTTTCAGGAAGTTCTGAATAAATCATAAGTCATAGACTTCAGTGTATTCTACAGGTTGGTTGTGATTTGCTTGCTATGAATAGCTGGGATCAGTCAAGGTTTTCTGGCATATCTGTCTAGGGTCTGTTTCTTGTCCTGTCAAAGCGTATGAAAGCGGAAGCCTTCTGACACAAGGCTCTGAAGCTTGATTTGAATACATCACTCATAAACCTTCAGACTGGGGCTTTATATATATGTTTCATGTTTTCTACATACGTTAGTAGGATACCTACCCAGAGCTACCACATATTTACCTATTTTTCCGCTCAGATTCTGCACCCAGAAATGAACACCTGGCTGTTAAGTACCTCTACTTTTAAATTATTTCTCATGATGTTCAGAAGACTATGCACAAACGTGACATCTTTGTTTCCATGTGAAAAGGAGCACAAGTCATGTATCTGCAGCAAATGTACTTGGAAGAAAACTAAGTATACCCCACTTTGCATACATCTAATATATGTATTAGTCATCCTGACCTTTCAGGATCCTGTTCAAATGGATGAATATAGGATGCGGAATAGGCTTTTAGCACTGGGAATGATCAGATTATGTCCGGGCCACCATTCAGATAAATATCCATGGCGCAACTACAACCAGAATGACTTTATTTAAGGATTCTTCTACCCTTTTCCACAGTAACCAGCTGGGGCTGCCAGCATTTACAGCAGTGCGGAGACTGTGACGACTCCAAAATGTTTTCTATTTACTTATTCAATTACATGGGGATGGATAAATACAGAATGAGTTTTACAGCACAGTGCAGTTTTCACAATGTCCAAAGGATATGTTACTATATGTTTAAAATTAGAAAATTCTGAATTGTCAGAAGGATATCCCAAGGGCTCCAACCCTTGAGACCACATAGCACCAAAATCCAGGAAAGATAAGGAATTTTATTGCATTTGAGATTCTCCTATCCCATTTGTAAAAAAAAAAAAATGAAAATCATAAAATTGATTAATCAATACAATTTAACTTTTACTCTAAGTATGATAAGGTTAAACATGATGGACACTTCTTCTGTACATACATTTTTATTTTATTATCACATTAACTGGTCATTAGCTGTACTATTATTTACTGGAGACAAATTAATCATCGGAACTAGATCTTTAAGGTCTCTTCCAACCCAACCATTTTATGATTCATTGTCTTCTCATTAAAGCTTTAGTTTGATGCTATCATTTTCCTTACATTTGGAAGCATATGAACCTCAAAGTTCACATTCTTCTTTTGTAAATTATTTTTACGCTGTTCTAACAGAGAATTCAATAAACAAATTTGAGTTGCATAAATTATGCCAGGATTTTCAAAGTACCTCAGGGAGTCGGGTGTTACATTCTTAGGAAATCTAAGACAAGTTGGCTGTCTAACTCTCCTAGTCTCTGCTGAAAGTTTGAAGTCTGATTTTCTAAATAAGAAGCCTTACTGCACTGGATGATGTTCTGCAAGCCTTCCATTCTAACCACAGTTTAGCTTGTGACTATCTGAATCAGCATGTCAAGATATGAAATAGGAAACCTTCAGCCCAAAGATGAATTAAAGGATCTCTACACCCCTCCATATTTGACTTTACCAAACATGGAGAGGAACCCATGACAGGAAGGCACTTTGTCTCTTTCTCACTGACATACACACATTAAGCATAGAAGTGTTTCAAAGGAGCATTAGAGCTGCATAAAGGTCAGCAGTCCAAAAAAATACAAATAGTATTAATTCAGCTTGAACCCAGAGGAGACACAGCACCCTATCACAGCTTCAGTTCAAGCAGTTCTAATTGAGTTTGTTGGTCATGTATGAGGTCAGATTTCCACGTTTAACATACTTCACTATGTGTACTTGTCTAAATTTAAATCAGCAGTAAGACTTGACAGTGTGGAGAGCTGGGTTCTTTCTTCTGGACATATGTTTTCAGTTATGTTTGAACTTTTCTCCGCTTCATGCTTAAGTCCTAAAACATCTTGCTGTGGCAGTAAATTTTTCAATCAGTGTTTATTGAAGGAGTGTGTGGACATTCCATATGATGTGAGCACTTCTCTTATTAAAGTTGTCACTTGTTGACAAATGGGCTGCAATTATAGTATATGTAAGAACATTGCACGTTCTTTGCGCTGACAAGCCTAATTACATAATTTTCTATACGTATTACTAAGCAAATCAGAGGGAACAGCAATGGTGGATTTGGATCAGCAAATAAGAAAATCGAAGAGACCTCATTTAAATGATAATAGTAGAATGTGCATTATGAATAACTATTAGGTAATGTAATATATTTATTTGATTTTTGTGGTACAAAGCAGACCTCATACTGAGAAGCGTATGGCTCAGGGCCATTTCACAGCATACAATAGCTATCCACATAAGGGGAGGAGCCTTGCAGGATTCTGAATTGGCATTCAACCAACCCAATACAGACATCTTTTATTTGTCTGAAGAAAGGGAGCTACAATAGTTCTTTTATATAATTCTCCACTTACTGTCTTGAGGTTTTTTCACTTCAGCAAAAAGAAATTAAGAATTGGCTCCCATAACCAAAAGCCAAATCAAAGAAGAAAGGTTTCATGTCTGGATTTAAAAACACCCCCACATAGTACATTTTTAAGGCCTATGGAGATACTGCCCTTAGAAAAACCTCAGAAGTCTTTATTTCCTGACGATATCTCAGAAACGCCATCAAACTGAGAACATTGGGGGACCAATGTGTGTCACCTCGTCAGTGAGATTCATGTTCTGGTCTTGGTTATGCCATCATGAACCCAGAGCTAGTCCAATGGTCTCAAGAAGTTCAGATAGATGTCTGTGAACAAAGAAAACATCTCTGGAGTCTGTTGCCACATAAAACATGGAGTCATTACTGGCCAGACCTGTTATAGAAGACAATATATCCTCTTACTATGCAGACATCATTTGATGTACTCGTGATAGGAAACCAGTCCAAATATACGTTGAGTTTAATTTGCAAAAGCTAATTCCAATTCGGAATAATGTGTGTGTGTGTGCATGTTTACGTGTTTTTAATTAGTGCAAAGTGCTCAAATGTCTTCTTGTTGTAAATCCAATACAGTATCTAAAAAATTGATCTAAGAGTTCCTATGCCATCCAATTGGTGTTTGAAATCAATGTTGCAAAGATTTTCTAGACAACTGCAAGAGCTATGAATGAAATTAGGTTCTGAAAATGCTGCACCTGAGCCAGTTTCCACAGAATTCAGTGAGAATGTCCTTAGTAACTTTCACAGAAATGATACTGAGTTATATATTCCCAAAAATTGATGGGGACATCTGCATGAGGCTTTGTTTGGTTCTTGAAAGGATCTGCACAAATAAGAGTGCTGTTACAGGAAAGCCAGAGCAAACTGGTGGGTTTTGTATTTAGTCTTATTGTGGCAAGTGGTCATTCTTGGTTCCTCTTCACAGCTTGAAACATATGTAAGCATTGTTTGATCCAGCCAAATGAAAATACTGTTTTATATCAATAATATACAGAACAATTATTTTACCGAGAAATCAATTTCTTAAGCAGTTTCAGGATCATTTTTTAGAGCATCTATTACTTATTTACATGTTTTTAAAGTATGTTTAAAACATATTTTTAATTACTTAAAATTTGACTAGTCATTATCTCCAAAAATGTTAAGTATGAAGCGAATTTTTCATTCAATAGGAACTACAGATTTTATGTGTTGGATATCCATAAAGCCACTACTATGTCAATAGTATTTTGCTATATGAAGGGTGACATTAACACTAGAACTAATACAAAAAAACCCTTACTGGAAGCAGTTCAGATATTTTTGCTCTATTTGCACAATGCAAAAATAGCCTAAATACATTTTTAATGCAATCAGCTGAATTCCGTAAATCCAAATTGTGTGCTAACTGCTCATGCTGATTAGTGTGAAATATTAATTTGCACTAATCAGCTCGAGGCAAGAGAAGCATAATAAACTTGACACATACATTTCACGCTTTACAGTGTTGGATCTTGTTTACAGTGCAGTGCCTGTAAACACTATCGGTGCTGTTAGTTATGTCACAGGGGCTGGATATTCAAGGTGTACTTGGAAAAATTTCCTTAGCCGATGCTTCAGCTGGTTCAGTGTTGTTGCAAAAATCCTGATCTTTGAGAACTGGTGGTCTGCACCAGCTAAATGCTGTCAGAAGCATTTGTCTCTGCAGTGAACCAGAGCATCTGATTCCTGCCCTGTTTCATGACTAAGACATTTACATTCGTGTTCCCTCTGCTCTCAGTGTAGCAGGGTGCAATTAGACTCCACAAGACAATGGCTCCATGCTTGCCTTTTATGTGAAACATGTGCATTTGCTAACAAAATAAAACTATAACACCAGGCCTAAAGAAATAAACCAGCTATTAGGCAAACACATGGGGGAGTATCAGCATGTCAGGTTTTGTATGCCTGAGGGTTGCTCTTTGCATCCCATCTCACTCTTCTGCAGAATGGTGCTTGCAATTCCTGCATCCGTGGGTTAGTTTGCCCGCAATCAGCATCTGATTTAGCAAGCACACCCTCCCCAGACACTATTTTATGCCATAAATCTATCGCTCGATGTGATAAATGGGGCCTCCTCTCTAATACATTACTAAACACGCAGTACCTTAGATGCTGGGTCACAGCGAAAGTGAGAGCCTGACAGAAGGCTGGAGGGGAAAAGAAATCTATTTATGTGTACTTAAGACAATCATACGCATGAGTGAGAAGAGTTTATCTGTTCAGACAAATCTGTTTCTCGCTGCTGCCTAGGTTGTCCATGCTCCATCTTTCCTGCTCTCTGCGCGCTGACCTGCAAGGGTCCGGCTGAGATTGCAGCCCTGCAGAGCACCAGGGATAGACATGAATGAAAATACATACAGGGTAAGTCACCACCCAAAATTGCAAAGGCCTGTAATTCTACTGGCATTTCACTGACGTCTGTCGTCCTATATTTTTATCTTCATTTTAAAGGTAAATTACTCCACAACACGACTACAGGAATGTTGTACTCTGAGCTGCTTTTTTAGATTATCTACCAGAGAGGTCCTGCAAGACATGAAATGGGGGCCATCTAGTCCTTAATGAAGAAGATGTTCCTTGTGTTGCACCAAGAGGCAGCAAAGTTTGGAGTCTTTAAGTGTCATGTATTTCTGTGTGATTAATATGACCTAATAAAACCACGTAACTATGTCACATGTTCTGCACCCCAGGAGAGGCAAAGCTAAGCATATTGCTGAGCACAAAACACGTTGTTCAGCCCAAAGCTCATGACCGCCTTATGGATCCCAGTGAAACCAGTAAATGCCGTTTACACATAACGAGATATACATTTGGTCTGTTATCCTATCAACACCACCAGTTCGATTACAGTCATTTGCGTTTCCTAGAGGCAAATGGAATTTTCTTTTAACTAAAAGAAACTTGAAACAGGTTGACAGTGTCAGTTCCAATAGTAGATGACCACATACATCAACGGCCACATGAAAAGTGTTCATCATTCATTGGTTCAGTTAGGCTTTTCAACAATGTATCTAGAGTTGGAAGAAATTTCATTCATAATTTCCTTCCCCCACCTCTGAAGATTTTCTTTGTGTATACATCAAAGGAAATGAAAAGAACCACTGGCAATTGCATTAGTACGGATGTTCAGTTTGGAACAGTTTTTTATCTTTTAATGGTCTACAAACAGACTCCACCACTGTCTTAAAAATCTTAGGTGCAATCATTTATCTGTGTATTTCACTCCAATGTATTGGACTGATGCAGCTAATCAAAAAGTGAAGCACTTACTAGCCAGAGTGTTTTATTAGGTATGTTTAGCCTGAACGAACACAACTCCATTCTTTCATTTTCCCAACTGTGTCAAGTTTCATAAATTAACTAGAGTGTGACAAAGTCAGCTGGATGGAGCATTTTCAAGAATACTAGATCTTGCTACTTTTATCTTTTCTCACACAAGTAAATCCCACTTAAGTCCCTGACAGCTGGGAAGGAGGGG
>NW_015090864.1:11687033-11777246 GCF_001431845.1 Calidris pugnax | reverse complement strand
GGGGGAGGAGGGGGGGGAGGAGAAAAGCAGGGAGGAAGGGGGTGAGAAAAAAGAGGAAGGAAAAAAGGATGACTCAGATCCTGGACCTCAAAAGCATTTTTACCTCTGCACTAGGGATAATTCCATTTTTGGAGAAATGTAATATTTTAGTCCTGACCACTCATAGTTCATTATGTCTTCTTAATATCTCATATACCTCTGTCAGAATTCAGTTTGCATGATTATATCTAGAGAAGCTTCAATTCCTTTTGTGGTTTCAACTTATAACGACTAAATATACCTATATTCTTCCTTTTCAGTTCTGACTTTTTCATTGACTAAACCCTTTCTCTCTTCACAACTATTCTAACACATTTTATCTTTTTCCGTCTTCTTTCACTCTTAATAGGAGTTAGCAAGTGTTAGTCTGAACTGAATTTCAACACTTCACTGCAAGACTCTTCTAATATTAGATATATTCTTATTTACAAAGTTAAATTAAGTGAGATATAAAGTATTCAGGAACTCTGAATTTTAAGTTTTCACTCGTTTGCTGTGAGAACAAACAAAGATTTTCAGTTTGAGGTTTTAAATCATTGTGCTGCATATAACAGCATATGTTTTCTGTCTTTAGTAATGTATTTACAGTCTTTATAGTTAAGGGAAAAGATAAACAATATATCATACAAATTTCATTAAAATACACAATTGAACCTTCTTCCTTAAATTTATTACTATTCATAGGACTGTCTTAATTGTTTTAGCTTCTGTACAAACACTTAGGAAGAGACAGCAATTACTCCAAAGCACTTGTAATCACACTTATGTGTAGTTAATTAATTAAATTAAATCAAGAAGAAATCATTGTAAAATAATTTAACTGAATCCACTAAGGCTTTGCATCATTTTAACTTTAAAAAGTAATGTGTTAGCACTGATGCAGATTGTGTTTAAAAATAGGATATCATCCTACGACAAGATAAGGCTCCCAAAAAAGCTCCACATTTGTACACTACATACAGTAGAGGAAGAGCAAGTAACGGGTCGTTATGCAGAAATGGATGTCTAAGGCTTCAATCATTTAAACATCTTGCCCAAAGAAGGCAAGTGAAGTTCAAAGCTGAGAACAATGGAAAGACTCCCAAAACAGGAAATATCTGCTACAGACATTAGAAATGCAGTAGATTATCCAGGTGCAGTCACATACTGACCAGGAAGGCATATTAGGCTTTGTTGCAGAGAATAACAAATCCCAAAAGCATTCAGCTTGATATGCAGCTGCAGAGCACAAGACAAACAAAAATTATTCCAGCAATAAAAAAATACAATAGAAATCAAAGGATATAGTTCTGCTTCTAAAAATAACACTGCTTATTAGACTTCACCTAACAGGCAATATGTGGTCTACTTACCATGATTTAGAGGCGATGTGCATATAAACTACATCAGCGCCTGAAGGCATGCAGTGTTTGGCAGGAACAATATAAATATTGGTGTTTATTAGCACCAGAATTAAAGAATAAAAGGCTGAGAATGTAATGAGCCAATATAATTATTTCTTAAATGTCTCCATTTTGTGGAAAGATAGTTACAGAGTACAGAACAAAAGCTAGGAGCAAAAATAGGTTCATGTAGCAAAGACAAGGGAGGCATCTTCAGTTTATCAGAAGGATTCTGAGACTATTGGATCAATTTGCGGTACAGGATGAAAAACACACACAAAAGCCCTTTCCACAAAAGCAGGATTTGTATGTTGCTCAGTTTTTTGCCTAAAATTTTTCTTTCAACAGAGAAAGCCAATGAATTGGGTTTTCACATATACAGCAAAAAGACCCATTTGGGGAAGTAGGGATCTGAAATGATGAGAGAATGAGGTGGTGAGAGATGAGGAAAGGACACTTTCCATGCCCCCTCCACTGTGAGGGGCAGCTGCAGGGGAGGGGGTAGCTCTGCGGGACAGGCAGCAGCAGGCCTGCCAACCCCACTTGTAAGGGAGTAGGTCCAAACCCACAGCCCTGCCTTGTTTCCTCCTCTTGAATGCCCAAACACTAGTGATGGCTTCATGCCACAATACTGTCCACATGAACTGAAAAAAAAAATAATTAAATAAACAGTAAGACTTTGCCCAATAGCTGAGAAATTTGCAGGATGTGCACAGACCATTGATAGGGATGCAGAAGTAGAAACCCTGTCTCTCTTCTGATGCAGTGAGAGAAGTCCTCCAAAACATGGACTGATGGGATAAAACAAACTCTTGTAAAGTAATCACAAGGCTGTTTCCAGTAGATAGAGAAATTAAAATACAGGAAATATTACCGGAGTCAAAAAAATCCCAGAAACAAGGAAGAAATAGTACTGATCTTAGGAGAAAAAGGGAAAAGAGGGAAGGATCATGACTTTCCAGATGTACAAGGAAATTCAGCTACAATCCAGCTTCTCTGAAAGGCAAACAAAACCTTTTTCTGTTGGACCGGTCTGATCCTCTTGTGATATGGGTTGAGTCAATTAGACACAATGCAATAGAAATGTCAGATTACTGATGCCATATGAAAAGCTGCTTTTCTGTGGCTAGTAGCTACAAGCCAAAATTCATCAAAGGACTGAGTGAATTTGAAGTTTGCCATAGCTAGAATAAAAACCTCATCGAAGGTTTAAAAGAAAGCAGCCTAAATATAGGTTCTTAAATACGTGTAACCTGTTTTCAAAAATGTGGAGTTCTGTCAACTCCTGTATGAAAAATAGGCCAAGTCTACTTTGTAACTTCAATAGGGATTCAGTAAGTCACCTACAAGCCGCCACTTTTGCAAACTTTAGATCTGCTTTGATTTCAACAGTTTTGCCCTTTCAAGTTGAACAATTCAAATTCAGTTTTTGAACAGAATAAGTAGACATTCCCAGATAAGTACACAGCACAGGGACCAGAGGACAGCAAGAGCTTTTTTTGACTAATCTTTCCTTATAAGGAAAAAATTTAGGGTTATCTGGTAGTAAATTATTGTCTCCTACCATGCTGGCTGATCAGCTCTAGGTAATCTAAACAGGGAATTGAGAGCTCTGGTAGTCCCTTAGGCCATGTCCTATCCCATCTGGTCTGCAGAAGCAGTGGGAGAAGAGATGCTCAAGCCCCAGGTCTACCGGAACAGAAGTTTTGGCAGCTGGAGGAGTTCCTCCTAATTTTTAAGGTTCTGCACTGCTCTGCAGACATTATATTGAACAAGCTGAAAAGGAGACAAAATGTATGCCAAATGCCCATAAAGCCCAGGCAATTGAACAACACTTCTGACTTTACTGTAAATTTGGATTAAAACCCTAAAACAGCAGAATTTGTTCTAATACAAGAATTGATGCTTGTGAACTTGCAAGCTACTGAATGGCCTTGGCTCTGTCTCAGGCCACATTCTGGCAGTCAGTATGCTGAGTCTGGTCTTGTATTATTTGGAAAACAGGAAATGAAAAGGAAATTTCAGAAAAAGGATTTCCTCAAGGAAGGGAGATTCTGAAGGGTGTGGGAGGCAGATTCTTCAAGGGCTGTTTGAGCTTGTGCCAAATTCAAGAAAATGGAGATATTACTTCAAGCTAAGAATGAAAATTAAAATATAATTGATATACACTTCATTAATTAAATCATAAAATTTGAAATAAATCAAACTTATGATAAACAAATTAACATTAAGTAATCACTGTTTATAACCCCAATGCCACTTCAAAAAAGGAAAGGTACCTCATATTTCAGCTTCAGATTATCTACATATGCAGAATTAATTTCTAAATGATACACCAGATTGCCTTCACTACATCATTAAAATCCACTGGCTTTGTTGTGCACAAATATTATATCTTTAGCTTTGACTAGAGGTTGCTGTTTTTACAACGGTATGTTAGGCATATTTTACTTCTCTAAAATACAATTTCTGGTCGACTTCATTTATAAAATATAGTATCAGTGAATGACACATCTTTCTAAACTAGAAACATTTGATATTTAAACATATAGTTGTGCAGTGAAGTATCCATGCATAGAATATGGTGGGGGATCCTACTTCTGCTTGCCTTCCCTCTTTACTCAAGACACAGCTAGGAAGAAGTTTATGTTACACGAAACTATAATAGCACATTTTTAAACACTTTATCAGCTCTCTAATGGTATTCATAGTGTTTTACTTTAGAATTCACTAGAAACTAATCAGGGCACGCAGCCAGGACTGAATGTTTGTACATGCTTAGTAAATGTAGTTATTTGTAACCCAGAAGTACATGTGTATTTATATTGTTTCTGCTAGGCGGAAAAAAACAGATACAATAGCATTTAATAGTGTCCATAATTTTAGACCTGTAATTCCAGTGAAGTCAATAGGCCCTCCCTGGGTCTTAAACTAAGAAATATGTTGGAATTATTTCAAACTCCTTTAATAAAGCAATTTTAATATTTAAAGAGACTTTATAATTTCTATATTTAGAAAAAATTACTCCAGGAGAAAATTATCCAGACAGAACATACTCTTAAATACTTAAATGCAGGTTTAGTTTTTATAATTGTTGACTGAGTTCTGGGAAGATGCATCAGTTACTAAAAATAGACCTAAAGTAAAATATGCAGGAATAAATTTGACTTTCAATGGCAGTTTCATTTCCATAAAGACAGCACCATTGAGGGAATACACCTAAAATTAGGGAACTTATTTATGATTCTTTCAGCTTCATTTACATACTACTGTATCAGCTCTGCTTGCTCCTGTTAGTCAAAACTACCTGGCAATTTAGTCTGATTTGGAGGTCTGAAGTGAAATAGCCAAATTCAAATTCACCTGGGAATTTTCCCTTCAGAAGTATTTCTATACCTCACTCTCCCTGAAATAAATGGAATTCAGCAACTAAAAATGTTCAGAAATGCAGCTTCTTCACTTGTTAAAATGTATACTTTCCCAAACTGCTGAACATCCTCCACTTAGGTTCATGAAAACACGTGCAATGATGGTATTCCAGCATGAATAAATAGGCCTAACTTCAATCAACTCTGTTAATTATTTTGAATTTATGTTTGGTTTTTTAACCAAATTTAATAACACAGAAAAGCACAGAAACACAGAATAGTTGGGGTTGGCGGAGATGTTTAGAGATCACCTAATCCAATCCCCTGCTCCAAGGAGGATCCGCTACAGAAGGTTGCTCAGGATCAGTCAGGTTTTTAATATCTCCAACAATGGAGACTCCACAGTCATTCCAGGAAACTCGCTCCAGAACTGTTTCACTTTCCTACTACAGGAAAATTTTCTTCTTATATTCACATGGAATTTCTTCAATTTCTTGCCACTGGGCACCACTGGGAAAATTCTGGCTTGATCTTCTTTACACCGTTCCACCAGGTTTTAATACACATGGATAAGATTCCCCTGAGCCTTCTCTTCTCTGGGCTGAATAGTCCCAGCTCTCTCAGCCTCTCCTTGTCAGACCCCTGTAGGGTCTTCCTTGCAAAGCTGCTTTCCAGCCAGTCAGCCCCAGCTTATCCAGGTGCATAGGATTTTTCCTCTCTTGGGGAGAGAAAAAATCAACATTTCCCTTTGCTGAAGTTCATGAGGTTCCTGTTGTCCTATATCTCCAACCTGTCCAGGTCGGTCTGAATGGCAGCCCAACTACCTGGTATATCAGCCACTTCTAGTTGGGTATCATCTGGGAGGTTGTGCTGAAGGTGTGTTCTGACCCATCCTCCATGCTTCTGCCATCGTGATGAGATCATGGCCCTGCAACTGCATGCAGACCTCTCATTCCCTCTGTTTGTTCTTCCTTGCTACACACTAATTTCCCAGAAAAAGAGTAAGCATCCCCCACATAATGCTCTGTTCCTGGTAATTCTTTGCCTGTGGGTATACAGTTGCAGTGGGCTGCCTTTTTACTTATTCTGTTGATTTTGCAGTCTCTCCTTACACATCAGCCAGTCTACTGCTTCCCCACTTGATTGTGGGTTATCATCTCTTTCTCCCCCACCATTTCTAGTTTAAGGCTCTCCTCAGCAGGTTGGCCAGCCTGTTGGCAATATTTTTACCCCACTTGGTCAGGTTGATCCTACCTCTTCCTAGCAGTTCTCAGTCTTCAAAGAGGACAGTGGTTTTATAAAGCAAATCCCTGTCACCAACACCAGCTGCTCAACCAGTTGTTGACTCTAAGGTTCTGCATACAACAGATGTGCATGAATAATCTCGCAGTAATGATACTGTCTAAATTGCAGTGCTGTTTCAGAGCATAGGCTGATGGGGCTGATTCCTGCTCTGAAGGAGACTCTGGTGCTGTGGGTCTCAATACATCAATTTGGGCTGAATTCACGTTGGTTGTAATAGAAACACAGTCTTTATAAGTAGAGATCTTCCTTGTAGGTTTTGATGGGTATGCCTGCTGTGGAGTTCCTGAGAACCATTGGCTGTTTAAAATAGTACATACAGAGTGGTTTAGTGTTTTCAGGAATATCTGGTAAACAGATCTATTTTTTTTTAGGTGAAACAATCTTGATTTATAAAGAACTTTGGTACCAAGAAAAAATTTCATAAATAGGTCAAAAGCCAACATAACTGTAAATATGACCATTTTTAAAGAAACCCAGATTTTTAAACTTGTTTCAACACTGGTAATGATTGTGAATTTATTGTTATTATTAATATTATTTCTAATCTGTATGCAATTGAAACAGCAAAGCAGCTGTAGAACTTCAAAATGCTTTCAGTCATTATCATTTTATCAAAGTTATTGCAAGCAGGTTCTCTTTCTCTTTGTGGCTAATCTTCATTGATTGGGAATGAACAAGCAGCAGTAAATTCCCAAATGCCTGTATTTGACTAGAAATAGCAATCACTCGATGCCTAGTAATATGCATTTCAAATGTGTTTGACATTCTTTCTATATTCATTGATTACTGTTATCGGCTCAACAAATTAAAATGCAACCACAGGTATGAGAGAATATAGGATTTTATACTAGTTTAAATCCTGGTCATAGAGAAACCATTGACTTTACCACTGACTTCAAAGAGATGTCAGGTCAATGAGCTCTCAAGTCAGGTGTTGAGTCTCTAGCAGTGGTAAATGGCAGATGCTTTCCTTTTCTTCAGACAGGCAAAGAAAAAGAACATCCTTAATTTATTTTTATTTCAGTAGGATGATCATATTGCTTCTGACTTTGCAGCTCTTCCAATAACCTTAAGGTGAACATCCCTAAATAATCTTGATATTGGCCTGGAGTATTCCTAAATACACTTATATACATAGAACTGCTACCACAAGCTACAATGTGAAATATCTATTTCATGTATCCAACCAGTGGAGGATGTAGTCTACCCTTAATCAAAGAAAGTAGTAAAGAATCTGAAGAAATACAAATCCTACTGGATTTCTGAGGCCAGTCTTGGAAAATTTAGTTCACCTTTCAAACAAAGATGCTTGAGAAAATGTTCCTATTCCATGGAAAATTGGACAATGTGGAAAATATACCCCTTCCACAAAAGAGTGAAATCAATGTCTTTCAATGTTTTACTGCAAACTCCAAATATTTATAAATTGATCACAACACTCTGATGTAAAGGGCATTATGTTGGGATAAACACAACTTCAAGGCTCATTTTAATCACTTAAGCAAATCTCCAGCAAGGGAAACTGAAATCAATTGTGAATTTTTAAAAACTTTGACTGCTATTCATCTTTTCTAAATACCAATACCTCCACTGAGGCATCTAATCTACTGAACTTCTCACTCTAGGATGCCTTCACAGCCAATGGAGACTGACTAAGTCTAAGGCTGACTCATCACAATTCAAAATCCCTATAAATATCCACTTTGCTCTACTGTTTTCAAAGGAGACTTGAGGATGGCTTGCTTAATTATGTATGTTTGTGTCAAAGACGTCTCAAGTTAGAATTTCTTGAAATACAAGTGAATAAAGTCCAAGCTTCTTATCTTAAATGGTCAGTTTAGCAAAAAAACATAAATCATTTTCTGCTCTACTAAAACTCCATATCCATGGTTCTGGGATGTGTCTCTTGCAACCAATAGAGAAATTTCATTCAGAGAAATCTACACTGATTGAATTTTTTTTAAATAGAAAATTCTCTGTCATATATACCACGTGTGCCTGTGTATTACACTGTAAACTAGGAATAATAGTTGCAATTTCTTTTGTGGAGTGCTTTGAGATGAAAGTGTGTAAGTAGAGTTAAAATTAGATATTACAGTTCTTAAATCCCATTAGAATCGGTAGAGTCCAGTAGCAAAAACAAAATTAGGAACTACATACCTTTGCACATCTGGGCTTAAATAAAGAAAAAAATCTATTTCAGTCAGGCCTGAATTTCAACTCTGAAAAATGTCATATTACTCTTTGAACGCAAACCTGGAATCCTCATTGGTATTTTTGGCTAGTTCCTATATTGTGCTGCTGTCTGGCTGAGTTTACATAAGAACATATTGGTTTTCTCTTCTCCCTCCTCCTGCATCTCTCCCTCTCCAATACAAACAGCACAGAAGTATCAGCACTTAACAAAAAGAAAGAGGCCATAGGAGTAGGCCAGCTCCTGGCTCATGCACAGGGAAAATCTTTTTGCTTTCTGACAGGACATTTTGGAAATATCTACTTTTCATTTCAGGCTTTTCTGTGACAAAAACAAGTTCTTTCTGAGCCTATTAAATCATTTCAGTTTGAGGCCACTGACACATTACATTTTTCTAGTGCCCCACATTGTCAGTCTTGTTCATCTCAGGAGAGAGTTAAAAGTAAACATTTACTTTTACCTGGTGTCTCTTGTGGATACCAGTCAAACGTTGTTTTTTTTTAAAAAGTAGACTTGTGCAAGTGTGGCTACATTTTTTCCAGGAAATGTGAATGTATGTTTGGATTCACATAACTGTGGTCCATTTTATCAACCGAAATCATCGTTGTTATTGTAATATATATCTTTAAATACTGTGGCAGTATTTAAAGATTATAGTCAGGCTCATTTTGTAAGGCCCTATGAATGGGCTGCGCGTCACCTACTTTTTCCATCTAAAAATTAAAATCTGATTTAGTGCTTAAGTCAATCATTTAGGTTCCCCTTAATGAACCAAGTGTCACCAAATTATCCGTTACAAGAGACTGACACCTCTGGGAGAAAAACTAAAACCAACTATTACACAGGGGCTACTTCCTGTCTGCTGATGGCAAAGAGGCAATGATGATGAAGCTAAATGAACTTTAGTGGTTACTCAGAAGCAAAAGGAATGAGTCCCTCCCTCAGTTGACTAAGGAGAGCAGGAACCACTGTGTCCTATGAAGCAATTGGGGAAAAAGGTGTGGTAGTTGGCATGTCTCTGTCAAATCCTGGCCACCAGAGCTGGCTAGCTGTATAAGAGAAATCTGCCAAACCTCAAACAGGATATTACAAATTATGCCTATTTTCTTGTTCAAGTAGAGAGCTCCAAGGACATGTTCTTTTCTGAACAAGTGTCTGACAAATTCCCCATGTCGACAATCTATTCCTTCTTTGAACACAACACAAGAACACGGGCCTGTTAATTTATCTTCCACTCCCCTCAAAAGAAATTATAGAATGCAGTGTTTCATTGTTTCTCTATAAACAAAAGTGAAAGGCTGCCTCCTTTGTCCCACAAACATACACACACAAGTGTCATGGTAAATCTTCACTGCATAGTGATTAAAAGCATACAAAGGTCACATAAGGGTAAGGTCAACTTCTATTGCTCTTGGGTGATTTTTTTATTGCCTTCAGTTTGAGTCTGCACACTTGGTTAGTTTTTATGTCTTAATTTGTAAGAAGTCTTAAATTAGATTGTTGACAGTTCATGAAGTTAGACATGAAAAAAAGGTCTAATAGGTGTCTATGCCATTAACACACAGATGTTCCTTTCTGAAGATGCACTAATACAGCTGTCTCTACACAATCACGACACTTTTTAGTGAAAAAAGTAAGTCTTAATTTTATTTATTTCTGAGCTGACACTCAGGTCAAGCTGAGGATTTTGCTTCCAACTTTCCAAAACAATCTGTCATGTAGCCAAATTTGGAGATGTCTCCTGAGGATATTCCCACTGATTGCAATTGCACTATTTAGCAAGTGTTGAAAACTATGAGTAGAGGTGCAGGAGACTGATATCCAGAAAGGATCCCCTAAAATCTGAATATATGAGGATATTCTAAGAAGAAGAATGAAAAGGTACCCTGAATTTCCAAACAGAGTCATGAACTCTAAACTGCTGAAATTCTGAGATCCTGGCAGTATACCACATGCAGCACAATTTAGACAGAAGTGCTGGAGACAGAAGTAAATAGGTCTTACTCAGAAACAAGAAGAGAAGGAAGGATTGCAGATCCCATAGTTACAATAGCATAAACAATTAAAAATTGGTCTTTAGTCGAGATCAAAAATTAAATTCCATGGGGAGTTACAGTCATATAGTCTTACTACATGGGTACATTTAACGTCAAAATCATTACAACTTTCCAAGTTTCCAGAAAGAGGTAAATTGTAGCTACCTGGAGCTCCCCTCTGCTTTCTCTTTGATTCTGTTTTGTTTCCCCAGCTTGCCTGAGAGCTTGGCAACATATAATCATGTAATTCCACCTGTAGTTCCTGAGCTGTTGCTGCAGAGCATCCTGTATGACATTGCCTGGCAATATCCCCAGAATTCAGCTTTATTATTCATTCTGGCTTGCCATGAGGCTTCTGCTTCTGAAGCTTCCTGTTCCAGTGTCTTCCAGAAAGAAATAAAGAAGAAATAAATTTGAGACAGAAGAAAGGTAAGATAAGAACAGAAGTTCTGGGAAGCAAAATTCACCATGATTCCTATGAAAACGTTAGTACCACAAAATTTCTGATATTGATATTGCACGAATACAATTTTAAATCTTTTTTTTTTTTTTTTTTTTTTTTTTTTTCCAGAGGAAAAGAGCCTACAAGGCAGAAGCAATTCCCTTGTTACATGGAGGATGTTGGTATTTAATTGAGCTTTACCGTATGACTTATTATAATAGCACTTAGGGTATTTCCACATTGCACAACATCAGGCCACATAGAGATACCCCAGTGATCTATAAAAAGGCCTTACTGAGAAAGTAATTAGTCAAGGCAGAGCTCTGTGTTAATTCTGCTTTACAGCTTCTGATATTACACTAGCTTTTTCAGAGAGACAAATAAAAGGCAAACTGAGATAAAATAACTGACCTGGGGATACAGAGGGTGGGATTCATCTCACCTGACTTTAGACATCAACAATGCAGACATTTAAAACCAAGCCAGCCCCTGGGGGTCCATTTATACTCACTGGAGATAAATATGCCCTTTTAGGGTGCCAATCATCTGCCCTATTTCAGACATCTAATTTAGGAAACGATGAATTGCCCCCTGGATTCTATTGACTAGCTCTTCAGTGAATATCAACTGAGCCAGAAGCCAGATGCAGATGTCTTCAGTACAGACATCTGCATTTAGTCAATATAATTCTATCTGCAAAGTCTGTGATGAAATTGGGAATAGTACATGTTTCCTTTATTCCCAGACCTGTACACTATTCTGGAGATCATACCACCACTTTGTTACCTCTCCTAGTAACACAGAAACTTGTAATTATGCTGTATTGCAATTATGTTTTATGATATTCAGAGATTGTTCAATTATCATATAAATTAAAGTTTATTTAATGGAATAGTCAGGTAACTAAGCACTTGGTTGGTATCAAAAAATAGTATATTAAAAATAGGAAACCTAATTTTAGTATAGTTAAAATTCCTTCTAGGCTTTTAGTTGCATTCTCACTGGTCAACACCATAATGGATTAGTACTTCAAAAATTCAGCTGTAAAAACAGAGATTCAGTCATGCAATAATAGTGTCAGGGCAGGGTTTATCAAAAAGGAGCACCAGTACAAGAAGATGCAGCAACAAGCAATATAGTCCAGTCATGAACAGTGCAAAAAGAGACATGTCTCTGTGTACAGGAGATCTATTTTCACTACATGTGAATAAGTACTAAAAAATCAGCAAGCATGGGCAGTGCTATGTGAATAAGGACTACATGATGGACGAAAAAGTGTCTGTGGTACCCTAGCTTCAATTTGCTGCAGAAAATGGAAGATATCGAAGAAAGGATAAAGGAGGAATACAGTAGAAACTATAGCATTTCATTACTAAATACACTGACGAAAGGCTTGGCTGCAGATTTAAGCAAATAAAATGGTTGTGTACAAGGCAAATGTCTGCAAATCAGCTGTATCTTCCTTCCCCAGAGAGTCAACTGAGACCTCATCAATGTATTTGATAGAGCATAGTGGAATGCTGGGCTGGTCAGACACAGGTGTCCCCTGGAAAGGGTAAATGAGTAGCTCTCCAGGCTCTGTTGACACCAGTGAGAAAACTTAGATACCTAACTCAGCTGTAGACAATCACAGTATAAACCTTTGCCTTTAGCTGTCTCAGTACAAAGCTCAAGTTAACCCTTAATGGCATGTAAGGCAGTTATATCATCCCCCTACCTCTGCCACAGTGTTCATTTTGGATTAGAGCCAGCCATTTACAATTAGCTCTCCGTTCTTAATATTTTTTATTCCCTGCTTTCTGGGTGTGATTTGCAGAAATTCAGAAGGCTGAAGCACATGAATAGATGACTGGAATGTAGATTATCTATTTAATACTATTGCCCCTGAGAAATTATAGGATAGGTATCTAAAGTTGGCCATCAAAAATTAGTATGGGGTCTTGACAGCTTTGGCTATAATTTATCTTTTCTTCAGTTCTCCATCTGTTAAATGATGGTAATAATACACCTAATTGCTAGGGCTGCTGTGAATATAAATTCACGATATTTGTGAAGAACTGACACATTACAGAAAGAGTACCATAAGAAACACGTGAGAAATTTAATAACATTGTATTCAGCTGAGGTTTCAGATTGTGATTAATAGAGCCTGGAGCCATACATTGAATAAAGGAGATAAAAAGAATCATTTAATAATTATCCATGCAGAGAAATAAAAATAATAGATGACCATGTAATTAAAGTCTGTGTCAAAACATACATGCACAGGGGGCTAAATGAAGGTGGCAAATGTAATTTCTAACATTTACAGAGTAATGCCAGGAAAATGAAAACATAAAAAAATATCTCAATATAGTTGAAAAGTTCTATCTCAGGGAAAGAGTAAAGAGTGGTAAGTCACCTTACCATCACACAGCCTTGTGCAAACTCACTAAAGAGCAAAAAGGTGCTTAATATCCCATCTTAATCACTTCTTTATCTGTACTCAGCCACCTTAATTGTAGTCTCCTTTACTCTGTAGGGATCCTATTCCCTCCTCTGTTTGATTCGTTCTCTTCTCCCTCCATTTTTAGGCTGTGGTTATAAAGACATTTTCTTCAACGACGCTTCCATCTTTGGCTGCTGGACACTTCTTGCTGCCTACAAGACTGTGCCCATGGAAGTACTTCAGAAACCAGCAGGTCCTTGCTAGGATCCAGATTTAAGGTAGAAACCGCTCTTTCCCTCCATTTTTCCATTTTATGTTACTTTCAGTGATACTTTATCTCAGCTATCCTCTGGCCTGGTTCAACACAAGTCCCTACAAACCATAGCACTGGCAGAACTGGGGAAGAGATGTAGGGTGAGAAGGATCATCCAGAAAGGAGGGGGCAAAAGAAGAAAGGAGAAGGGGAGCCACACAAGCCAGCATACAAAAAGCACTGCAACAAGATGACCCTCCAATCAAGGTCCATCTTTTAAAAAAGGCCCTGAGAAAGGTGCTTAATGCAGAAAGCAGTTTGCATTTTAATCTTTTTTCTTCCCCCAAACATGGCATGAAAGTGCTATCCTCAGTGACAAAAACTCCCCTGAGACTCCACCTCACTTTCCAGCTCTTGTGTACTGACTTCCCCTGGTGTGAAGGAAGGTTGAAGTGCCAGCTGTTAGAAGAAATAATTATTACAGCACTTCCTGCTAGCACTTGAGATTTTAGAGAGGAGGAGCAGAAGCTACCTGATTTCACACTTTTTTTTTTTGCATTTGCTTTTACTTTTTTTTTCTCCTTACTCCCTTACAGCCTTTGCCTATAGTCAGTGAATGAGCTCTTACCCTGAGGATTCAACAGATTGCTAAGAACTAGCATTACAGTGATCACATTCCTATAAATCATATTCACAGTGCCATTTCAAAAGAAAGAGGCATGGGCTAACCCTTTCCCATTAGAGACACGGAAATCCTCTCACAATTAAACCCAGTACACACCTTCTAAACGTTTAGAATGCTGTGGGTGACTAGAAAATATTGAGAAATGTGTCTGTACTCGAGATTACAGAATACAAAGGCAATAACCGTAATGTGTATTGCCATTGTTCATCGCCTGCTTGTAGCTCACAGTTAATTGCATAGATAGGGACCATCATTTACTACTGTGCCTATGCACGATTCATTCCTACACAGCAGCCACTTCCTTGTCCTTCTGTTAATTGTCTGTCACTAGCAGTGTGGCAGCTACCTCTGTGTGGGCATCTGAACACGCTGTTTTCCCGCGATCCACTCTGCACTTGCAGGTTTCGGTCCCAGACAGACCATTGCTGATCATCTCTGAAATAACAGCCATGTGTATTGGTTTTACAATGGGCTGAAACAAACTGAATTAACAAACCTGCTTCAGTTGCTTTCTATTATCCTTCCAAGACCTGATTAAAGCCTATTTGAATGATGCTGTATTTTCTCCTGTCGTTTCTTCGTTTCATTTTGTAAAATGTTGGCATGCAGGATAAAAATATAATTAAACTATGGCACAGAAGCAGATAGCTTTGATCCCACCTAGCTTAGCAAAGAAGACAAAACAGGCACATTTAATCCCCTGTTTGTTCAGATACAATGTGCTAGTTTTCAGCTATGCACATTCCAATGATGGAATGAATATATGAGGAATGCCAAAAATTAACTTATGAGTTACAATTATTGCCATACAAAGGGTGTTACAGTGTACACCAAAAATCTCTAAACAATGAGGTCATGTCACCATAAAACATAATGCATGGCTAAACCATAATGCAAAAAGGGTTTTGAAATACATATTTTCACGTGCTGAGCCTGTGATTCAGAAGAATTTATACATACACATTTGTAGAAAAAGAGATTTCCCCTCTGCCGGATTTCCCCGCTCGCACGGTTTTCATTCTTTCTTTTCCCTCTTCACATCATCTCCCCCTGTTTCTGCTGCCCTCTGCCTTTGCCTCTGCTTTCTTGCATTTCGCCTGAGGACTATTTGAGCACTTTTATTTGCCTGAGGATTTATTTGCAAAGGCATGTGGTTTATCTGATATGCAAGTTTTACCCATGGAAACATGGTATTCATTTTGCATACAAGCACACAGGGAGACACATGTGCACCCCCCACCAGGTGTGCTAATACCAATGTTCAGCATTTTTTATCTTCAAAATGCCCTACAAACGTTAACTAATTAATCCTCATAACATCTCGGAGTTAGGTATGCTGATCCCAAATTCTTAGGCACAGATAGGGAAGCTGAGAGATTAAGCAACTGCGAGAGCTTCCACTGAAATCAGGGGGCAAAAAACAAACCTCATCAGCTTTAATGGGACTTGGATCAGGTCTGAAGTGATTTTTCTAACGCCACCAAAATGTCAGGATTAAAACAACGTTACCTATTGCTGGGAGTTTCTGCTATTGCCTCTGCTCTTTTGGTCATCCCTGAATTGGTTGCACTAGATTGCACGAGTTGCACTAGATGATTGTGGTAGGTCCCTTCCAACTGAAAATATTTTACTCTCTATTGTATCTCCAGGTGAGTGTGTGCCTGGATCAGACACGTGCAGTCCCAGAGCTCCCAGCAGCAGCGCCTACGGGATTTGGCTGCTGGCAAGTGTGCTCGTATTTGCATTGCACCGTTCCTGCAGCATTTCTTTGCATCTCTTTCCCAGCAGAGCACAGCAAGACAAGAAAATGATGGCAGGTGACAAGGTGGCTTTTTCGTTTGTGACAGGGCACTGAGTCATGCTGGCGTCTCCACAGACAGCACGGTGTGACATGCTTTACACTCCAGGGAGAGGTCAAAGTGCTGCAGCCCCTCTTGCCTCTCCACAAACAACCCCACCCCCCTGATGCTCTCTCAGTCGTGACAGCTGAACAAAACGAAGGCTATTTCTGATTTATAGCTGCAATCTGCAATGAATTATACTTGGGTGGTTTATTAATATGAAGCACGTTAGCAAGAGTACACTGTACGTCTGCCACAGATGGAAAAACTAATTCTATCGATGACTGTAATCCATTCATTGTTTTATGAATCCAGCATCCTCCAGAGAGCACCACAAAACCCCACTCAGTGTCTCTGAATACTACATTTTACATTTAAATTTGCTGGCTTAGAGAAAAGATGTGTAAAATCACAAGCAGGCATAGCATTCCCCACTGACTAGTGCATTTATGAAGTCTTTTGTGGTGTTATTGCAGCAAGCATATGAAATACAATGTACATGAAACTGGGAATAGGGAAATAAATACGTCTGTATTTTATTAAAGGAACAAGAAGCTGATATTCAGGTTTTATCCCACACTTTGGATTGGGAATGTCGTGTTCCGTTTTCTGGCACAAACCTGAAACCAACATGGAAATAAAATTTCCTTGAGAGATCTGTATTAAGATAGGCTTTTTGAGGCTTCTGGTCAGAGTCAATTCTGAGTTCCTCCAGTGGACCCTGTATATCCAGTCATAGAACTCCGGGAAATCACTGGGGTTTGGGCCAGGCCTTAGGAATAAATGCATCCAGAGGTGTGTCCAGAGAGATTCTGAATTGCCTGGGAGCTGGTCAGAAAGGTTGTAAAAGGTAGACCCAGATGACAGGCCAGCTGTATTGTGTCATTCCTGACCAGAAGCTGTCCCCACACCCTCAGGGTGTACAAAGATTAGAACCGAGTCCCCTGGGTCATTCTGAAAACGAATATGATTTGACAGAATGGACTGAAGTTTCCCACTTTATACTGTTAGACTCATCTTTCTACAGTACTTCTCATGCATAAACCTTTGCAATATCCCAGCGTATTCCTGGATGTTAAGAGAGCCTCAGCAAACATGGACCAATGGGTTTGGTCCATTTCTTTCCTCTCACAGAGGACTTTTTACACCCGAAACCCATAAAACCGCATGAGGCTGAACTTGCAAAGCATGTCTTTCACAAGATATTCACCACAATTGGCTGCTCCTCGTGTGATTGAAAACTTCCACAGTTTTAACCAGTCACAAGAAAATTTGCCCCAAAACAGGCCAAATCTCACCATGAAGCTTGCTCTTGCAACCTTGCGCCTCCACACCTCACTATAGTGTTGTCACAGCAGGGTCTCATGGGACACAGCTGCTGCTGACCTGAGACTCAGCCCTTCTTCCCTCTTTCTTAGCCCTGGTTGAAGCTTAGGGGTGCCAGAGACACCTGATAAGACACATGCCCACACCTCAGCAGCCAGTGAGCATCCACATCTTCTTTCAGAGGGCCAGCCCAAATCCTTCAAAACCACTTCAAGGATGACTTCTCCAACACCACAGAAGGGTCACTTACTAGGTGATTTACTCTTGCAAATGCCCATCCTGAATCCTGTAAGCCCCTTTTTGCGCACAGGTAAAATACTATTTACTTACCTCAATGGAATAGGACTTATTTACTATGTATGAAGAAAGATTTCTGAATAATAGATAAGAATTCAAAGCATTATTATTAATATAAATCATGAATCACACCCTGTTTTCATATCCGTGGTCAGTCTCTTGTTGTGTATGAGAAAGTTGTCTCTCTTGAATACTCACACCGTTCTTAAAGTCCCAGGTTTTGAGAATTTTGCAGTCCTCTTCATTGCTTTTTTTTTTTCTTTTAAATGTATTTATCCTTTCAACTCTCACTGTCCTTCAAGATAGTTTGTAGGTGAGGTATAAATCTCAGTCACATGATCAGGATATTGCAGCTGAACAATTCAATATGCATTATCTGAGACATGGTGACTGTCCTTGTGCTAACTCAGCCTATAGCATATGCAAGGCTATGATATTTATCTTAAATTTCCTTTACTGTAAGATAAGTCAAGCTGAATTTGCTGTGGGCTATGAGTATGAGCACAGGCAACTGTTATGGCTCATCTAATGTAGAGAGACTTGCACAACAGAAGTAGCTTGAGTGTGTATCTGAGCCTACTGGAAACCGTGGAGTGACTTGCCTGCAGTTGCACAGAAAATCTGCCAGGACAGGGAATCCCACTTCATGCTGAGCTCAGTGGATAACTTTCCTCTTCTGGGCCTGCAATACCATGTGAAAGTCACTGGTGGCTGTATGAGAATGCTGACTCTAAGCAAAGTACATTTTCTTTTAAAAGAGGATAAAATATGAGAGTGACTCTGGTTTGATAAAACAGTGCGGCACTGACAGGAGCAGCCCTACCTTTTCATATAATTCCCCTGAACATTAGTTCCCTTTTTTTTATTTTTTTTTACTTACAGTTGACTGAACTAACATCTCTTATCATGGTCTGCAAAGAAAAGCTGTAAAAAAAATTAAATTGGAAAAGCTAAATTATTTATACAATTTCATGTGCTGGTTGTTTTGGTACAGTTGAGCCTTGCTTCTTCCTAATAGCATAAGACTATTAGGAATTGTAATACTCCTCAGGGGATGTAAGATTTATCAGCCCTTGCAGAATGGGATGGAAGCCAAGGCAGGAGATTAAGGGATACTAGTTAAATTAATCAACCTTCTCTCCGTATATTGGCCAGGAGAATGCAGTAAGTTGTTATTCATACATTTTACACAGTAGGAGCACAATTTGACCACAACCATATGTTGAATTTAATATTAAACGTTGGATCTTTCCAAAAACAACTCCATAAAAATGTCAATACTTTTTTTTTTTTAGATGAATGACTCTATTCATTTTTTAGAAGCATTTACACACACACACAAAATGAAGAAGTGCTTTTCTTTACCAGCTTTGAAAAAGACCTTCCATTTTAATCCTGGTTCAGGACCCTATTGTGCTTGTTTATGAGTCAAAGTATAAAGTAAAGATTAATGAAGATGCTGAAGTTACAAACACCACTTTTTTGTCTTCCTTTTTAAACTATAACACAGTCAAGAAGACATTTCTCTGTCAAACTGCAAACCTTGAAATGTTACCTTTTGCTTTATGCACAACGCCGAGGTTTAAGTTCCCTGAACTGAATATACACTATTATTTCTGCCTCTGTACGAAATGAAAAGCTTCATTACGGAGCAATTTTTGGAACGCATTAGACCTATGGAATGGTATTTTCTCAAAACTCAGAAGGTGGTTAAAGAAGCATAACATCAAAACTCTGGAGATAACAAATCAGATCATCCTTAATCCTGAGTAGGTAGAACCAGTAAAGAGTATCTTGTGTTATGTCTAACACCCCTCCCAGGGAAGGAAGTGCATAGATCATGGGCTCTGCGTTGCAGTCAGTACCTAAGCAAGTCTGTAAGTATATACTGCTAACCAGGTGGCTGAGGCCTGAGACTGGTACTGTAAGAAGGTTTGTAATGTCTTGCTGGACCCAAGAGCCTTTCCACCATGTTGCACTCCCCCCTGGTTCCAGGTTAGTCTGTGCAGTCTTACAAGTGAGTCAGTTCCTGTGCTCTACCAGCTGCTGAATACCAGTATAACAAGCTGGGATATGGCCATCAGGTCCTCAAGGCCAAAAATCTGGTTGCTCAATTAGCTGTCATGGCTCTCTTCCCAGCTTTGAGCCAAATATGGGTGTGAATACCGAAAAATCTATTATGGCAGAAAGTTGCACAGCAGCAAATGCAACATGCCTTGTATATTCTTTGCTCTGCTTGCCAAAAGCCCCAATTCAGAAATGCATTTAAGCACATGTCTACAATAAAGAATAAATATAAGCATGTGTCCTAAATTACACATACTTAGTGCTGTGAATCAAGGCCGAAAAAGAGAATTTCAAAAATTTTTCATAGTGACTGTGACATCAGGGTAACAAAGTCAAAAAAAGTTCAAAACATGTGACAGTTCAGATATTTAATTCTTTTAGGTAGACAAAATGAGGGAAAATTAAACTGCACTGTTTATCCAGTCAAATATGTTTCACACTATTTATTTTTTTATGCACTTTAGCACTGGTGTGCACTAAAGGGCTGTAATTTTTCAGGCCAACAAGTGGGATAAATGTGTGAAATAGTGAATATATGGGAACTAATTGTTAGGGCATGGGAGGATAAGGAAGAAAAAGAGAAAGGCAGTGGGTTTGTAGTCCCCACAGCAGGTGTAATGCTTGCACTGTGTCACACACACAGCTATATCACACAGAAATCCTCAGTTGTATCTAGCTGTACATTAGCTGAGTGTGCAAGTGGCCCCTCAATAATTATCACTCTGTTCACCTTTCAACTGAAAGGGATCAACAATGTGACTATATAAAATAATTATTTTAAAACCTTATTAACAGCAGCACCTCTTAAGACAATATAAGAACTTCCTCTTAAAAAAACGCAGAGGAAAAAATCTTCCACTGAGAAGATAATAGTGTTTGCAATGGCAAAATAAGTCAATTGAAAGTGTAATGACTTCTATATGATGTCAACAGAAGTGTTTGGTTCACGCATTCATATAATGCATAAGCCATTCGCCTGACATTGTATCCAGTTGCTGTTACAGTTTACATGAGTAAGGGCCTGTAAAAATTCATTTTTTTTCATTCTATTACACTATCAGAAGTGTTTGTTGTGAGTGAAACCCTTTCCAATGCTCATTTATTATAAGCCAAAGACAGTAACACTGACATTAAACCAACTAACCTTATTGCTTTCCAGTTTTTCTCCAGTATGTACTCGGCATTCATCTGCACTTTCACAGACCATCTGATCTGAAAGGGGATTATATAGTTCTCTCTTGGAGGTACATAAACTCTGTCTGAAATAAAGCATGTGGTCCACGGGCATTATATTATAGCAACAGCCAGGAAAACTAGTCATAAACATTCATTTCACTATGATTCAAAAAATCACCCATTGGAATGTATTGATTTGAAGACCAGTGGTGACTTTTCCATCATTTAGTCTGACATTCTGTGTTACACAGACCATAAAGTTCATGCAGTTACCTCAGTGTTGAATCCAATGGACCCTTTTCTCTGGTCAAGGCCAAATGCAGCTGTAATGTGGACAAGGAGACTCTACTGCACCCCCTGATCCAATATGCGTGCACCTTACAGGACTAATGGAAGGACTACTACACATTTAAGTCTCCTCTTTTCCCTCCTTTTCCCTTGACCTTTCTGTGGTTGATATTTTATGTAAACTTTCAGACAATAAAATTCTTAGGACAACTTTTCCATTGGAAGAGAAAGAAGCAAAACATTGGTGCGTGTTTGCTCAGAGTTCAGACCCACTGAGAACCCAGAGTAGCAGTGGAGGAGGGGTGAAGCATTCCCATTTAGGAAGCATGTGTGATGCCATGATCTAGGTGGATTCATCCAACTAAGCAGCATCATAATAAATTCTCAATAACAAACACAGTACATACAGTTAAGACAGGAAATAACTGGCAAGGAATTCACTGGCTACAAAATGTTTCTATAAACCAGTCAACTAATGCCTGGTTTTGCCAGCTGTATTGACTCTAAGCATAAATTTACTCCAGAGTAGTCTCAGATTAAAAAAAAAAAAAAACAAAAAACAAAAAACAAAGTTTATATACAAATGATTCTTTTAAAAGATAAAGCAGCTATATTTGATGAACAAGTTGTTTGCTGAGAATAACTTCCTCTGCTCTACGTGCGCTTGTACACAATATGCTGAAAAGTACATGACATTCAAAAATATTTACGTGAGAAATAAATGTATCAAATCCAAATGAAGATCCACTCCAAGCCTTGGTTATGCACTGGGAATCCTGGTCAAGTGCACCAGTTCTTGTGTATCAGCATCCCACCTGGCATTTCCTGGCTTCCAAGCTGTTTGACCAGATAAACATGTATGACTGGTCTACAGATGGAAAGGATCATACCGGAAGAATCCATTTCAGCCATTTTTCCTTTTCAGCCTCAGAAGCATAAAAAATAATAATTGGTGAGGTTAGCTGAATTGTGTTTGCAAAACTCAACACTTTCAAAAAAAAAAAGAAGTGCAGATATCTTTGCTGGCTTGATAGTAAGTAGTTCTATGTCAAACTGATAACCTAGTTATCCAAAGGTTAAAGACACTAGAAAAACTCTCAGTAATTGAGTGTTTGAGTTTGTAACTCAGGTGTCTGCAACTGTGTCTTTGTCTTGTTACGGCCATCTTTTCTTTACCCATCTTCCCATAATAAAGGCAGCGGTACTTCTATAGGTTTGAAGTTGCAGAAAACTTTACTGGTCTAATTGATCACGATTCCTTCTATGCATAATGAAATTAGGGGAAACTGAAAAAATTTAAACTGATTTTCAAGCTCAGTCTTTATCAAAACATAAAGTGAAAGAGAGGAAAACATCTGTGTGGATAAAATACAGTATATGTCAAGGAAGAACAATCCATCTTTCTTTCCAAGAATTCTTAGGACTTCATTAATTTCCCAAGCTTATTTCTTACAGTTTATTAATCCAGTGTTGCTGAATTTCCTTTCCTTGTGATTTTTTATTAACTCTTTTATATTCACAGGATTGGGTTCCTCTGTGAATCATCAAAATTCACGTTATTTATATTTGCCAAACTCCCTCTATTTCTACAGATATGTCATTTCTGGATGCTGATTGAGCCTGAGAAGTTACTGTGTTAGTTTCTATGTGCATATAGTATCTCTGATTGCTTTTAATCAGTCACTGACCTATGGGCTGTTATCCAAAAGATCAGCAACATGAAAAGGGTTCTGCCATGCTGGTAAGACCATCAAGAGAAGCTAGGCATCTAATCTGCAGAGATGCTTCTGTAAATCTTGTTTGTCACCTTCTGCCTTCTAAGGTACCTCAAGAGTTACATAAATCTTGCCTTTGATCTACGGCTCTTCCTTCATATTTCATTACAGCAGCACCCACTCACCCATGCTCAAGGCACCATACAAATTCAGTAAGAGATCTCTCCATCCCAAGTAGCTTAAAAGACCTTTTCTACCTCTATGAAGGGAAAAAAAAAAACAAAACAAACCTAAGAGAGAGAAGGGGCACAAGGATGATGAGAATTATGAGAATTATGGAGTGGCATCTGAAAGGAGAACCACCAAATATATTATCTTTCCTGGAAAAGATGTTAATTAAGATGCACCAAAGGAAAGTGATCTATAAAATCACGAATTACATGGATAGGATAAACAGAGAATGATCAGTCACTGTTCACTGTCGAAGTACAATGACATCAAATCAAGCTATCAGCCGGCAGACTGAAAGCAAACAAAAGGACTTGATTCTCACACAAAGTGAAGGTAAGACACAGACCTCAATGCTGCTGAACACTGGAGGGGATCCAAAAGTTTACCCAGTTTCACACTAACAGGATAGAAATCTATCAGGGAGCGACTGAACACTAAGATAGTGCTTCTGCCTCAGGCAGCCCCTGAACTCAAAATAACAGGAACTGAAGAGAGAATTCTTGGCAAGTTCTGCTACATTAGTCCTGTTCTTAAATTCATCTGTAGGCTTTTTCTCATTGTCAGAGAAATATTTTGGACTAAATAAATGTTTAATATTACCCAGAAAGGACTTTTTATATTCTTATGTTACATTAAATAAGCAAATCAAGGACACAAAGCAAATTTGAATCGATCTATGTCATAAGGCAGAAAAAGAACAGGAATCAAGTCTTTCATAGCGGCTGTACACCATCAACAGCTGCATCTGTTCTAGTAAACAAAAGTAACCAGAAAATGTTCTGGTTTTGTGTCGGGATTGTTGGTTTGTGTCTGTTTGTGGGTGGGTGTCATGTGTTTTTGGTTTTGGTTGGTTTTCTTGGTTTGTTTTTTTTTTTGTGGTTGGACTCGATGATCTCAAAGGTCCCTTCCAACCATGAATATTCTGAGATTCTGTGTTTCTATGAAGAAAAATAGAAAGAAAAAAAAAAAAAGAAATTAATTCTTTCTGCATCAAGTACCTTTGTAACCAATGGGCTCCAAAAATTGAAGTGTTTCTAGAGATAGGATTGTTTTTGTTGCAGAATATACCAAGTCTCCTGTCCATAAAATGCTTGGCATGACTCATATTACTGGCCCTGGACTGCTGGTAACCCTGGAACAGTGATCATGGTGATAATTAACCAGTGTCAGTAGTAGCGGTTACTTCTATTTCACAGGAACAGTCAGAAGATGTATTCATATTTTCAGTGTCACTTGAGAATCTTGTGTATACACCAAGATGACAAAACTCTGTTCTAATACCACTGTGGGGTTCCGGGTGCTGGAACCAATGTCTTGCTACAGGAACTTATGTGTGACTTCCCAGAGAGCTGAAGACCAGGGAAGGATAGTAATTCTGTATAATTTCTGCTGTTTTTGCCAGACTAGATTATGATAACTTCTATTATTTAGTTGGAGGAGGGGAGATAAATAATCCTGGATTTTTGCTTTCCTTCTTTTTTTTCAAAATTCAGCATCTGTAATGAGCTAAGAAATATGGTTGTTATCTCTCTCAGTTGTATACAGCACGGGTGTTATTTGATATTCCTGACACCAGGAACATACTGTTTAAAAAATGGAACAAAACAATGGGAATTACTCCACTCTCTCCATATTTTCTGCTTCCCAATCAAAGAAAAGTACTTGAAAAGCGTATGTTTAAAAATAGTTCTGCTGAAATATGCCCAGAGATCAGAAGAAACTTCCATATTTGGAAGAACCTACAGTATGTTCTGCCAAACTATTTGGCTTTTCTTTAGGTCAAGGCAACCCTGGGCTTTGCTGCTGTTCCCATAATGTGCTATAGAAGGGGTGAAAGTGCTCTCCTGTCATTTCCAGTTTACAGTACAGTTTGTGCTAGCTGGTATGGGACATGCCTTTGCAATCAGTCCTACATCGAAAACCTCAGTAACTACAAAAGCACATTCTCCCCTGCTGTACTTGTATTTCCTGTGGGTAGCCATGGAGAGCAGGCAGAATTTTCTCCTGGAAGACTACAGGATTTCTCTCCTCCTTTTTTCTTGTTGACTCCCCTCCACCCATCCGTTCAAAAATATTCCCTTTCATTTTTTAAAGGCTTCTTTTTAGAAGACTTGGTAGGAACTAATGTAAAAAATACTTTGCATCTATCTAGATTATTTTCCTTCCCTTCATTTTTTCTTAGGACTATATTGCACTATTTTCTTAAGATCCTGTTTGCTATTAAATATTTCATTTCAGGTGTATTCCTGTTACCAGTAGTCATAGTGAGTAAAAGCTCAATTGATCTTAAATTGGATTCAGCCAACAAACTGGGATTTCCCTAAATTTTTGCCTACCAATACCTCTTTGCATGTCTGAAGAATGAAGTGCCATTGCAATGCTTCCAAATATTGTGATGCATCACTATGTGAATTAACTCAAGCATGACCTTATATTCCCCTTGCCTTACTCTTTGGGTAGTTAATTACCATATTGGTATAGTAAATTTTTTTGTCTATTTTTTGCCTTGTTGAACTTTACTGTCTCTCCTGACTCTGCATTTCATGCTCTATCTAACACTAACATTTTCATGTTTTAAGGAAGGTTGCCACCTAAGCTGAAGGCACTATATATCTTCAGTTTCCTTGTGTTACATAAGTATTTAAATCTGGCTCTGTCGGCATGCGGATCCCAGGACTTCAGAAAACAGGTTTGATTACTGAGTAGCCTCTGCTCTCCTATGCTGTTGTGCCAACAAAGTGGTCCCCTCTTGCCAAATCTGGGACTGGCTCCTGAGCAGCCCTGGTGATGGGAATGTGCCATTCACTATCTCTCCTATGGCTCAGGTTGCTCAGTTGTCCTCCCCAGTCAACCCTCCCAAACCCATCACGTGTGTATCTCAAAGGCAGGATGAAGTGCCACCTTCTCTTATCCTCAAAGGGTTGCTGGTTTGTAAATTTTATTCAGTGTACAAAATAAATATTGCAAAAGTCGCAATAAGCAGGGCAGTGGCAACAGTTAATGTCCAAAACCAATTCTTCAGTACTTTCTTGTAGCTTAAGCCAGAATACTTGATAAGTTTGATTGTAAATAATAGCAAGCAGCCAAAGACTCCTATTTCTGACTTAATTATATTTGCAATCCTCTTCTTTGTCATTCTCAGTCGCACTGTTCCTGAGGTGCTGCCTGTGCTCGTGGGACTCTTTGGCCAAGGCAGCTCAAATGCAAAAGAAGCTGAGGCTCGGTCCTGTACTGAAGGACTCTGATGAGTTCACATTGTCTCATAAAATTCAGGATAAAGAATTAAAGATTTGCTTTCAAGCTGAAAAAATGCATCCAGTAAATCCTATGGCTGGGTTTATGGGGACTTTGTTTTGTGGGCAAAATCAAAGTTAGGAAATAAAATTTGCTTCAAGGATTAGACTTCTAATCCTTGACTCTCATTTGGCCAATAAAACATCTGATGGATAGTGTAAGCCTCCATCAAAGTCTGTGTCTCAGCACTGACTTTCCTGGTCCCCAGAGCAAAGAAAAATAGAAAACTTCACATGCTGCTTGGAGCCATGTCACCAAGCAAATCAGTAAGGCCAAAACACAACTTCAGGAATATTCATATTTTGTATAACAATTTACTAGTCAATAAGTTCTGTGGAAGCACCAAAGGTTTAATTAATAATGTGGCATGTCTCCAATGCCAACCCTTGGTTCAAGGGGGTGCTTTGCAGAAAGTCAGTGTAGACCATTGCAAGACTTCCCAGGAAGCCTTCCTTCAAAATCCTGATGAGCGGGTGCTGAAGCTCTGAATTCATCTTTTTGGAGAAGTCATATTCATTTAGGAAAAAACTGAACCCTGTGCAGCGGTCAGTGCAAAACCTGTGTTTCACTCTGTTGGGTTTTTCTATTCCTGTACCTACAGAAAAGTGAACTGGGGTGAGAATTCAGAGCTTTTTTTCTAAGGGGAAAAATTATAAGTGCTTGGTATAATGACTTTAGGTTAGCTCTGACTTGATGACTGATGACAATCCAAGAAAAGAAAATAATGTAACACCATATCTGTCAAGAGAAATGAATTGCTTTTAAAATATTAGGTAAACTGTGTTTTACTGAATCAAATGGGATTATGAGTGAGGTTAAACTGGGACTTGGTACTATTCATTTATTCGAATTTACACCAGTAATATCTGTGATTTTTTTTGAGTCCTTAATAATTGAATTGGCATCTTAATCTCTTAAACATTCAATTTGCACTTAATTTCAGCAGATTTCAGATATTTTTACCTCCTTAGGCTTCTTTGACAATCTCTCTTCACATAGAAATTTGGGTTATGCACAATCCTGGAGGTAACACGAGGTACAAGGACAGAGTGGCAAATGATGCTGCTTCTGTGTATGACAACATTCAGGTGTTGGAGCAGTACTGACAAGTGAGATAATGTTGACTCCAAAGCAGTGTTCATGGCAGTTTAGATGCACTTAGCTCAAATGCTTTCTACTGTGGACTAAATTGTCTCAACTCATCTGACATATGCCTTTGGCTAAGAGCACTCACAAGAATATTTGCCATGGCTTTGATGCACTTGTTACTTTGAAGTCACTTGACTGAACACATGAATCTACTTGATCAGTGTCTCTTCAGGTCTCAAACCTGAAAAAGCAAGTTGAGAAATTAGGGAATATCTTAAAGGGACTGAGGATTTACCATTATGAGACATTCATAACTGAGCCTTTTGACTTCTCTTGCTGGAGCTGATGAGCAAACACTGAGTAGTTGGATGCCCTCACAACCTTCAAGGCTTTTCAGTAGTGACTTCTTCAGGTGCTCAGACTCCAGACTCCAGCCGTCTTCCTATTGGATTAAAATCATCAAGAGTCCTTTAGTTCCAATGAGAAAATTGTTGGTCTATTGTCTGTATCAGTCTTTCTTCTACCTTTATTGTCGACATAAAGCACATTACCCGCTGTAGGTTGGCAGCTCTTTTGGGTCCTTCGTAGTACAGGAAGTATTCTAATAAACACCACCACTGGCAGCAGCTGAGCCAAGAACATAATACACAAACGTAAAGCATTGCCAATTGCTATACATTTTGTAGTACTTGTGGAATGCCACCTCCAATACATTTTTTCTTCTCTGATGTGGTACATACTTTTGGTCTTTCACATCACTTTAAATAAATGTGTCCTTACTGTTTCTTTGTTTCCCTTTTCTTCCCCTTCTAAGAAATGCTTTTTTATTTTCCTTTCTGGCTTAAACTAGAGCCAGCTTAGATTTGATCACTACCAGTGCATCAGAAGAAATATATAGTACGTACTGTGCTTTCAGTTGGGTGGACAGGGAGCTAGACATAAAACTCAGCAATAATATGACTAATGAATATGCTGCACTATGGGTTTCCTGCAAAAGAGCAACTCACACAACCCAGCCTTTATCACATTGTTTTTGTTAGCCATCGCTCTTTATTTACTGTCACTGGGGCTGGGAAAGACGGCTTATTTTCTCAGCGTTGTACATATGCATCTGTGCTGGAGCTGGCAGTACAACTTGTTCTTCTCCATTTTCCTGCCTGTTTTATAACCTGGTTTTGCTTTATAATACCCCAGTAATTTATGCTCTCTAAATTGAAGTGGAATGTCTATTCTGTACATGGCTACCTTGCACATTGTATTCTACTTTTAAGAAAGCATAAAGGATTATATTGGAGCTTATACTTCTCTCACCAATACACTGAAGGTCCTGGAAATCCAGTAGTTTTAGTTGGCCTATTCGGAAGCATGGGTTGAATTCCAAGCTGTCAGCCAGCTAGAGGCCTTTGGTGGATACAATTTTCAACCTCTATAAAGCATACTGCTTTTTTCAGTGTCACTTTTAGCTGCATATACATGGGGCAGATTTACTGTACATCCAAGAAAACTGTTGTTCCCTCCTTTGTCTTCACCAGTCTGTGCGCTTTCAAAGGGTGAGAAAATGGCTGCACCACTGTCAGCCTCTCCTCCTCGACAATACTTTCCATTCTTCATCACAAAAGCTGTACCTTTATTGCTTAGGTGCTCATACTTAAGATGCTTGTAACTTAGGCATATAAATATCCACTATCAAAATTTCAAAGTCTTCCTTGTTGCAAGATGGAGGCCCTTCATTCTGGCTTAACTGCCCAAGGGGAATTTGTTTATCCTGTTATGTGGTCTTTAGGTAATAGCTAGGTCCCCGTAATGGCACTTCAGTATCACTTTTTGCAGACGAGAACAAGTACTTTTCTGACTGGCATTTATAACAATTGCGGCAGTTGGGTCTTGAGTGCCTCTTGATATGAGAGCTGGAGGAAGAGCACAAAAAGTTTTACAGGGCTACTTAGTCTTTAACACCTTCCTTTCCTCTGCATTTGCACTCCTTTCACATTTAACCTCTGCACTTGTGAGAAAGGTGATCCAGGATCAAGAAGGAGACACTGAATTTCAAGGCAAGTAAATTGTAACGGATTCTCACCAAAGATATACACGGGGAATCTCTAAGACATGATCATCCAATTAAATAGCTAATATATATCTTGACAAAACAATTCAACCGCAAGAGTACAGCCATTACAAAGTCATTGTCATTTCAAAGTAATGCCACGTGGAATCCCCATTGCATATCGTTCATATCTCCAAATATTTACTTGTTTCTTTTGAGTGCTCTTTATTAGCTCCTTTTGCCACCCCCTCAGTTCTACTTCACTGCACAGAATTAGGTAATTCACAACAATCTAATTATTCATATTTCTGTAAAAGTACCTGGTTTAGACTAAGGGAATAGGGGACTATGGTGCAAAATATGTGGGGCCAATGTATACTCTGTCTAATATTTCTTCTAGTAATTAAATCAAATGTCTTTCAGAGTTTAAATATTTAAAAGAATTCGGCATTATTCTTGGAAAGCTTATTATTTACATAAAGGAGTAGACTAAAAAAAAATCAATTCTCAGGCTGTGAGAGTCAGCAGCCTCTTAGATTTTGTGCTTCTCTGACTAAGACAGATAAAAAGGCTTCATGTCACATTTTGGCTCCTCAGTGAAATCCTTATCCAGCTTGTTTGTTCCTCTACAAAAGCAACAAGAAACTCATGTAAAGTCCTACACACAGCCAAGGGCTGACCCCTGTGCTGGGGACCTGCCAGTCTGCTGTGGCAAAATACTGTGACCTGCACCACCACAACACAGAGCTATTGTAGTTTGTGTCCTCTCGCCTCCATCTCCATCCTCCTCTGGGACAGGAGTAAGATTTTTATGGATGAATAATATTGTGTACCTAGGTTAAGGTATTTTAAAGTATTTGTTACTCTATCTCAGAATACAAGGTCGCTTTAAAGTATTTTTGTTTAGGGTCTAAAAATGGAAATATCAGAATATCAGAATTACTAGATACTTTCACATGTTATTTTAATTTTATTTTTTTTTGTCAGAGACACGATCCAACACTGCACATTCCTAAAATGCTTGGTGTGTCCATTTTGCTTCCCTTTTTGCCCAAACACCCCAGCTCTGTAGAGATGTGAAATAAATACTACATGTGGTATAGATGTGAAAAAAGATATCTTAGTATCTTGGAACTGCTTAAAACTGTGGGAGCCCCAGACTACAATCCTTATGTAGAAATTACCCAAATAAAGCTCCCGCTGAAGCCAATTATTTTACTGCCATTTATATAGTTGTATAAAATGAGCTACATGCTTTACAGAACAAATTACATGGTGCCTTTATCAGCTTTCCTAGTTCGTCTTAGTCTCACAATTCATTGCATAAGAGAAACAAACCATAGGAGCAGAAGAGAAAAGAAACACCATAAATGGCTATAGAAAACTCTATAAAAACAACAGCTGGATGGGGCAAAAGTTCCTCTGTTGAAGTCAGATGGCTACTTATTTTTAAACTTTTCACAGGACATTTTGCTTTTTGATTGACTAGCTGATAAATCAACTGGAGTTTTACTTAAGTGGACACTAAATGACGACTTGTGGATAAACCTGTTATAAACAATTAGATCACTGCTGTGTATTATGGTATTATTTTTATCCAAAGTCTACTGAAATAGCACAGCTTTTGTCTGATCTGTCTTGTCAGACAGTGCTGTGAGGAGCATTTTGGCACTGCATGCTCCCCCCCGCTGATTCCCCAGCCTGGCGGGCTCTGCCAGGACGTGGGGAAGGAGCAGCCCTGCCATTCTCCTTCCCACCCTCCGTCTGCCTCACACATCTCTGCTCCAGAGGCTTCTCCCCAAAAACACAGCTCACTGAAAAGCAATTTACCAGACTTATTGTTATTATCAATTTTAAGCAAAGAAATCAGCTGTGATTTTTTATTTGTTTGTTTTTTGAAATCTGACCATCCACGTTCAAAGAGGCTCCACAAAGAGGTGCTCAAAATGCCAGTCTTAAAGGGAAATTGGTTTACAGAGATTTGTGATCCTTTCCCTTCTCTTGGTGACACCAGTATAAAAACGCCGCGGGATTATATAGCAGTGAAACAGAGCTATGAGTGGGAGTGAAGTGAGATCCATTGTATGAAACTCCCATCACTAATCATATAATTGGAGAGTAAAAACACTTTCAGATTAGCCTTGGCTTTAAGAAGAAAGGACGTGCTCTTTCAGACACATTAGCAATAGAGCAGAAGGGACTTGAATGAAATGTGATGAGGACATATCGAAGGGCTGTGTCCCAGAGCTGGACAGGTAGGAAAGGGACAGAAGTAGAGGGTTGGATCCATGCTGTAGGCCAGACTGAAACTATTGTCATGGGTATATTTAAGTATATTTATCTTTTGCTGAAGCTTAGGAAGACTTAGAATTTACAGAAACACCCTGAAAGAAAATGTTCTTCTATGAGTAACCTGTCTCCCAAATACTTTACAAGATAATAGAAGGCTGTAAAAGAAACAAAAAATGAAAGACAATGGATTATGAAATGGGCATATCGTTGTACCTATGTTATAACCTTTCATTGACTTTGTCTGAGAATTTAAATGTGAGATTTAAAATGTTCTACCCCACCTGGCTGCATTATTTCTTTAATAATGACACATGGCAAGCAAATACATACTGTATTCTGCTTCAGCAACAGAAGTACTTTTCTCTCCATTGTGGTTCATCAACTTTATGACACTGTGGAAAGGAAGAGGACAGTATTTAAATATACCTTAGCAAAAAGAGGCAAACCAAAACTGAAAAATGCAGGAGTGCTGTTCTCCTCTGCTTCAGGCCAGGAATTCCCTTCTGCAGCAATGCTTACCCTTTCATCAAGTATTTGTAAGCCTGTGATGTGGAGCTCGAGGAAGTTCCTCACTGCTGTTCTTTGATGAACCAAAAGAATAACAGAACCATGTTTTGCATGCACATCAGGCAAGTTTAAATATGTTTTCTAGGCTTCAATTAATTTTGTATAGGCACCCCTAAGCCAAAAATATCATCCACTCTAATGAAAATGAACTAATGCAATAACTACACTTAACTTTGCTGTGTAACTAAAAGTAATAGAATTACATTCAGTATGACCTGAGTTTTTGCTCAGCATATCTAATATCTTATTCATAGGTAATGGAGTTTGGAACTGACTGAATTTACAACAAAAGGAAAAGGGAAACATGGGTTTTTTGGTGCCAAGGCTTCTATTTAAGATTTTTTTGTTTCAATAAAACGTTACGTGGTTAAAGACCTGGTTTTAGTAAAAGGAAATTTCTACTAATTATTGCAGGGCCCTAAATAAAAACCTCTGGGTTTGGCACTGGAGTAAGAAACTGTATAGCAGTGGTGGAAACGGCTTTATGGGTATTAAAAGGGCTCAAACCCACTACTGGCAGCATGGCTACTGACAAACTGATCGAAACTCTGAGGTGCAGAATCCCTGCACATCACTCTGCTGGGACCTCTAAAACCCTTTCCATGTCCTAGGCCACTTGCCACTCTTCGATGCAGAGCTAGATGGGTATAACCCAAATATCTTTGTTCTTATATTCTATGTTTATATAAGAGAAGGTACGATGACAATGGTGCAGTAAAAGAACAGGTCAGAGAGAATACTACAGTAAAAGACACCATGGCTAAAAGCAGCATATCTTTTTTGGCCACCAGGCAGTACTTCTTCTTAACAGAGGCATAGCTATAATAGGACATTGCTAAAGCCAAGAATTTTTGAAGATGTATTGTTTTGCACCTGCCAGTCCAAAAAAAGCAATGGAGTAAGTAGTAGGGAAATAACAGAGGGACTACCAGTGGTACTTAAATTCAACTCAAATTTATACACATAGAGTTTTTACAAATAGATTATACAATTACAAATTATCTCCCTAGCATATCCCACATTCTGAACTCTTGGTTTGAATGCAGACATCACAAATAGCATCCGTGTAAGCAGTACTTATTGGCACCTTCATAAATCATCTTATCAGAATCAAAAGCTTGGATAATCCTGGGGACTAAAACCCAGATTCTTAAAGGTATTTTAAGGATCTGTGTGTGTAGTGTCTTCTTATGTTTATCACTGATTCTTACAGTCTCTGAGAAAACTGTACCTCTGACATTTTCTTATCTCTCCGACCACACTCCTTCTGCTGTGCAGGTCTTTAACCATCATTTGTCTCTTAGGGTAGAGTCAGACAATTTTCCCATTCGCAGCCTGGATATCCAACACAGCTCCCACACAGCAAATAAGATTTACTGCGAAGGCCTGACTTTAGACCAAATCTTGCAGTTCTGCTCCCTTTGGCAAAAGCCTCCTTAGAGCATAATGGTATTTTCCAAGAACAAAACTGATTCTGAGGAAACGTGTCTTCAGAGCAATAGAACAGAGAGTTGATTGATCTAACTTTTACCCCATAGCTTTGCTAATTCTGACACAGTTCCCCTCTCTACTACTTTCAGTCCCCCTTTTCCTCAAGAACAGTTACACTAGGTCTGTCCAAGCCAGCTGCCCTGTCTCTGAGTGTGGAGTACAGCAACTTCTTAGCACCAATGAAGAAGGGCACATATGAGTAGTCTTTCCTCTGTCATGCACACCCTCAGTCAGATGTTGCATCAGACTACTGATTTCAGGGACCAGCAATGGACCTATCTGAACAAATAGCCCACTTTTCTCCAGATAAATATTTTTTTACATCTTCAGTGTTCTTTCTCTCTCTTGTCTTTTTTTTTTCTTTTGCTTTTGAGAAAAAAAAAAAAAAGGCTCACAACCCACTAAAGATGAAAACAGGATTCTTACAGATTCCCTTGACTATTCTTCCCTATATATGCTAGAGAAATTTCTATTAACTGATTGTGTGGTTTTTTTCTGTTCACTTTTCCCACAGCCTTATGTTAAATTAGTTTAATGTTTTCAGACAGAAGAGTTCTTAGTTCCCTCTGTAGTCTACACACAACTGTCTAGAAACTTTTCCTTGTTGATCACAGAAACAGTTATCCACAGATGAAAATACAGAGGCTTCATGCCAACTGCATTAGGGAGAAGTTTGTCGTTCTGTTGTCTCTAAGTAGACAAATATTATTTTTAGTCTCCACTGCTTTCATTCCAGCAGAGATTACAAACACTACTTTGCCTTGGAAGATGATAATAAAATCCAAAAAGATGGAGAATTCAGTTTCAGAGCATTAGATATGATGCTGGCTTCCACTAGTCTGGAGTTTCAATAGCACTGAAAGGAAAACTGAAGAGTGATAAAAAGAGAGAAGACAAAACAAAAAAATTATCACTTTCAAATGAAGTGATGAAGCCAATGCAGGAGGACACGTGAAGGCAGACAGATAATAGAGTTCATCACATTTTCTGTGTATAAATATAAACAAATATACAGAGTTGTCACTAAAGGTGTTTATGAGGAATTTTATTGTTGTGTTCCAGGTGTTATACACCGTTAATAACCCCAAGCTTGAACAGCTAATTGTAGAGATTTTAAAAGGCATTGCTAGGAAAAAATATACCTGGTCTATCTCAGAAGATTTGACTATTCAGAGCAAGGCTTAGGATAAGCTGATTGCCTATTCCTTCCAGGAAAAGCATTGTTTGTGTCTGCAGCCAAAAATTCTGTGGAAGAGGAAAGCTGAGGCAAAGTGACATGTGCACTGTGTGAGGTTTCCAATACCTGCCGAAGAATGCAAAAAATCATCAAAACAGGAGGAAACCTTGAGGAAATACAGTGGACCGTGGAGCATGAAGCATAGTAGTATTCCCATGGGATCACCAGGAACCTCCGTAGGCAGGACAAATCTCATGATAACAAAGAGCCTGTGCAGTCTCTTTCTCACCACCTTGACCTGAAGATATCCTTGTAGAAAATAACATTGAGTCCAGAAGAGGGCCACAAAGATGACCAGAGGGCTGGAGCACATCTCCTATGAGGACGAGAGTTGGGTTTGTTCAGCCTGGAGAAGAGAAGGTTCTGGGGAGATCTTATAGCAGTCTTCCAGTACCTAAAGGGGGCTTACACGAAATATGGGGAGGGATATCAGGGAGTGTAGGAATAGGATGAGGGGTAACAGTTTTAAACTGAAAGAGGGGAAATTTAGACTAGATATTAGGAAGAAATTCTTTACTGTGAGGGTGGTGAGACACTGGAACAGGTCGCCCAGAGAAGGTGTGAATGGTTCTTTGAGCAACCGGGTCTAGTGGGAGGTGTCCCTGCCCATGGCAGGGGGGTGGGAACTAGGTGATCTTTAATATTCCTTCAAACTCTAACCATTCTATGATTCTGCGATTCTATAATTGTTTCAGCTTATACGGATACACAAGCATTTTTGTGTGGGCAGAAGGCAGTGAATTTGTAATGCGCTTTTTTCTAAATAAGCTACAGAGGCTTGGGCACTTCTCATTAAACTAAAGTGTTGTGTTCTGAAGCTTCATGCAAAGTTCTGTAGTATGCACATGCACCCTACACCTGCTAAGTCCGTAATGGCTACAGGAACCAAGCACAAAGCAATTAACAAAATCCTGAAGCCATTCATGAGTATTCACTATGGTCCAGTTCTCACTTCCACTTCACATAAGACTTTTCTAATAGCATTTAAATTATGAAATCTTCACAACTCCATACAAGAAGTATCTCATAAAGATATGAGAAGCTATGTTTCAGGTCTCTTGAGCAGTAGCTATAATTAAAACTATTGAATAGTGATTATAGACTTGAACTAGGAAAATACTGGAAGAGAATCAGCCAAAATAAAGTCTTGATTAAATTGGGACTTGATGGGGAAGAGCTTAGAGACTTCAATAAAGCATAGCCTGTAATAAGTCTGAAAGTCACAGACTGAGATTACAGCAGGAAAATTAACTTCTAACTTTCAGTTATCACCGATTCTTTACTTATCCAAACTGTCTTTGATTTTATTCACAATATAAATTTAACAGTCATCACAGAATTTTGCCAAATACAGTTGTAAAAGATGAACCAAAGTTTAGGCCAGGTGACTGTCCATTTATTGAAAAGATTTGAGCTCTGGAAATAGCAGTAGAAATTATTTGCTTTTCTGTTTCTGATGGCATTGGTAGGATTTACTGTAAAGACAGGCTGTGATTTGGCTTTTAATTTTTTTTAGGCAGGGGCAAAAAGTGCTGAGATACACAAAAATGTAATGGAATGCCAGTGATTTCCTTGCTAGCTGACTGCACTTATAAGCCTACAAGCTTGCCACACATGCAGGCCACATATGGACAAATGATTACCTAGTTTGCTTCTTTAGTTAATGGTCTGGATTACTAGGTGACATGAAGGAGAATGACTTGAGTTTCTGTGCCAAAAAGCTTTTACGTGGGGACATAGTTAAACATGGCACTAATGCAAGATTAAAAAAAAAAAAAAAAGTCTAAATGCTTCCAAGCCAAAGATCTGGTTTGAGCTGACCCGGCTTTGAACTTCTGAAGGAATGAATGAATTCTGATAAGCCAAAGCAGTTTCATCCTTCATGCCTGAACACAGAGTGGGATAAATAACTATACTGATAGCTTCGTAACAATTACATCATTACCTGAGCAGGAGAAGTGGAGCAGAATCAGCAGAGGGGGATAAGAGGCTGCTCTGCCATGGAAAAACTTGCAATTCCTGCTAAACCTGGAAGGTCATCTCCCTCTCACTCTGAAAGGAGCCTCCCACATTTTCAAATGCTTTGCCATGAAATTCCTCACCACCTGAAAAAAAGGGTGATATGGAACAACTGAAAACAGTGGAAGCAAATGAAGCTGGTGAAACGGGCTGTGAAAGGCAACTCTTCTTGTGGGCCCTTCACTGTGCAGCTTCTTACTTGCGTGGTTACTGCAGCCCCAGTGTCTGAGGCATTGGGTCTCAGGAGATCAGATTCTGACCTAGCTGCATCCCTGCCTTGCAGGATAGCACTGGAGAAATTACTTTCCACATTCTCTGCCCCAATTTTCCTAGCAATAAAGTTAAAGAAAAAGAAAAAAAGAAAAAAGAAAAAAGCATTCATTCTTCTGGTTTTGTTTGTAAAAGGTACTGTGAGCTTGAGCTAATGTGTTCTATATAAAGGCTAAGGATCAGTATTCTTTTTTGTTAGCAGCAGTGAGAATTATTTTCCATATAAAGAAACAACGAAGGACACGTTTGAGCAAGCCGAGAAGGCAGCATTTCGTTCTGCTGAGCTAGAGAGTCAGTTCAGGTGCCAAGTTTTCTCTTTAAGCCAACAGAAAAGTTAATATGGGCATGGCAAAATAAAACCCCGGGGACAGAGGCTGACTTTCTTCTCCACATGCTCAGTTCAGCATGTGATTTGCAGGCTCAGAAAAATTAAGGTCCATATCTTCTAGTCAAGCCAAAAATTGTTGTAAAGAGATCTAAATATAATATGAAAAAAAGGGAAAGCAGAGGAGGGAATCCCATGGAAAATTTGAATTCTCTGAAACGCGTCAAGAAGAACATTTAAGTGCAACTACCCCTCAAGCAGGGTGATAACAGGGATTTTAGTGTATTCATTTTTTCAGAACTCAAACATTAAACCATTACCAGTGGGGTAAACTGAGCTTTACCTTCCTAACTTGCAGACTGAGCAATTGCAGCCTTGAGGCTGGGAGAGGAGGAGCCCTGGCGAAGAGCTCAGCTTTAAAACCTGAAACTTCCGTATAATCTTTGCAGATCCACAGTTCAGGATCCCAGAAAATGCTCAGCCTGAGAAAAGTGAAGCTTTGTTTTCCACAGGTGCATCTGCTTTCAGAGGCAAAAAAAATAGGCTTATCTGGATACAACCTAGGCAGTCTGGGAAGCAGTTTACAATAGCCTTGCTGTCGACTCTTTCTCTAAGCAAAGTCAAACTGCCTGCAGCACAACAACAAATCTTTGCAAATGTGACTGTCGAAGATATAATATTTTTCTTATTTCCCAGACAATATAAAAATTCAGTCTTTCCAGATTGGGATCAAAGCAGAATTACAGCCTAACGCAACCTTGACATGCAGCCAACCTCTGCATGTCAAGGTGACAAAGTGGACAAAATGAACTTGATATGGTGACATTCTAACAATAGTCATAGAAAACAATTATAATAATATCTCATGCAGAAAGAGCAGTTGTCAGGGAGCTTTAAAATGCCATGCTTCTACTAATCCCTCACCTTTGATTTTGACCACAATGAAATAATATGCTGACTATGACAAGGATAATCTTGACCTTCACCTAACAACCATCATATCAGCTCTATACCAAAAAGCAGATCTGACACCTGACTGTAAGCATAGGCATGTTAAGACAAGTACCTTTTGAGATAAATTAATAAGCCAATGACTAAAGTTGTTAGCAAACCAAATTATTAACTGGATAATCATCTGAAACCCCTATTTCCTCACTGACTCATATATCTGCCCCAAATTTAATCCCCGTAGCTCCTTTCTGGGTGACTAAAATAATTTTAAAAGAAAAAAGAGATCAACAAGATGGTTTATAGTTGGCATACTGGTACAGCCCAGAAGAGCAGTTGTGGTTAATTTATATTATTTGAGTAAATTACACAGATTCACAGATTCGACAGAGTTGGAAGGGACCTCTAGAGATCATGTAGTCCAACTCCTCCTCATATATATATGTATGTATTCATTTCTCCTGCATCGTTGCCCACAAGCTAAGGAAATAAATAAAACTGTACATGTAAAAGATAAGGCACAAGTGCCAAAGACAGGGGAAGAAGTTGCATTTGTAAAATTTAGTTGGATCGGTCCATTTATTAGTCTCAGAGCTCTTCTGCCTTACTAATGTTGTTTGCTCATGAGAGCTGATGAATCATTGAAAAAGAAGCCCATGTACCTGTGATGATAAACTACAAGGAAAAGGGCTGAAAAGTTTAACCAGATTATCTCAATATTCAGTCAGAAGATTGTATGTTGATTTGAAAGATCTCGGTTAGAATCTAAGGGCACTGACAAAACAGGAAATATTGAAGGAAAAATCCATTTAAATACCAACATCAGCAGAAAATCACTAGGAGCTGCTTGTTAAGCTTAGTGTCATTTTAAACTTCAGATTATTTCACTTGATACCCAGCAGGAGCAAAATTTCTATGTACTTGTGAAGATATTGGTGTTTAAACAGATGTCAGAAGCTTTTTAGGTATAAATGGAAATTGAGTTACAGATTATGATGGCTTAGGGATTTGAGTGGTGTATAATATCAAAACTGTATCTGAGAAAGAATGTAGTGTTGAAAATAATGATCTTCGAATTCCAGTACATGGAAACTTTTAAGTTGTCTAACACTCGATTCTTTTACTTTTGTTGTTAATGATGTAGAATACTACTAAAATGAATCCAAAAAACCCCAAACCTTAATTTTACATTTTCTGTTTCTTCTGCCTGTGTATTTTTTCCCCATGGCCTTCCAGCATTTTGTGGTTTATTGCATTTCTCTTAATTTATACTCTCCAGAGTGTCTAATGCAATTCCTATATAAACTCAGCCTGATAAAACCTCATCCACAAACACAGCAGAAAATCATCAGTACCACCAGCTAAAAACTGAAAATCCTATATTCCCCAAAAAAGTTAAACTACCTGCTGGTCTCCACTCACTCTCCAAAAAAATGTGAAAATAAGTGAGTCCAATGAGTTGCTCTGGTGGTTAATACTTTTGGGCCTCTTCCTGTCAGGGGCGTAGGAACTAATTGTTATATCACAATTCTTTCCTGTAATGGAAGTCATGAAAGATTGCACATTAGGGCAGAAAAGGGAGCACAGGGATTATTCAGTGGACTGCCACAAGGACAAAGAATTAATCTGCAAAAACTCCTATAAAGAATGCTGTGCCACAACTTGAAACATGCTTTGTGACTTTACACAAACTACCTGTACTTCAGAAAGAAACACTTCAAACAAATAAAAATTGCTACAGCCACAGTCTTTCCACTATGTCCCTGTACCCATAAAGCTCACTTCAGAAAATTCTTAGTATTGTAATATTTTGTTCTACATACATTTTCAACATCAGTGGCAGATGAATTCTGTACATAATCAGCAGCTGAGAAGTAAGAAATTGCTTTTGCATCTACAAATTAGTTTAACACACTTCTCTTGAAGTCAAAAGACTCAGTCTGATTTATGTTTGCACCATTTGCTATTTAGAGCTTGAACATGAATTTATAGTTACACCCTAATTAAATGTCTTTTCCATTCTCAGATCTAGTTAAATATAAATATAAAAGTACCAAATGCATACATAATCAAAGTTTTCCTCAAATTACTCTAAAAGTCTAAAATACTACCAAGAATTTGAGCTTCTATTGAGCACTTCTTTGTCAAGCCAGCACGGAAACCAAGGCATTCCCTGGACCCGAAATAAAAGTTATTGATCCAGATATGCACCCCTAGGTGGGACCATCTTCAACAGGTCATCTTCAGATAAGTAAATTTTTTTTATCATTCTGAATGTAAATAATCTGAAGCATGTCTAAAGAGAAAAATATTCGTTATTACCCTTCATTTCTGACTGTCCATGCTATATCACAAGTCTTTGTCATATCCACCTTAGTCATTTCCTTTGCAAAATGAAGAGTCACAGCCTACATAGCCTCTCCTCACAGGGAAGTAATTTCACACATATAATGTTCTGTATAGCCCTTTCTGAAGTTCTCCCACAGCCCTTTTGATATTTCATATATTTTACAGGATAGATGGATTCACATGGTGGCATGTTTTGTCAGCATGCTGAAGTAGTTGTTGTTAGACTAAGTTCTGGTTGACTGTGTTGCTGGGGTGGCTCTGAGTTAAAAACAGCCAGAATATGCACCTCACAGTTGAATCAAATATCCTTGTAGATAATGTCTATTTTGACACGTGACCACTCAAGTCACATGCTTTAACTTCACTAGAATTCTAGCCCATCCCAATATACCTGTACATTTATCAAAAAAAATGAACAGACTGAGAAACAATGATATTTTGATAATGGCTTCATATCTTAGAAATTACCAGGCCCACAACATTCATAGGGATCAGAGAATCGTAGGATAATTCAGGCTGGAAGGGATCTCAGGAGATCTTTGGTCTAACCTTCTGCTCAAAGCTGAGTCAACTACGAAGTCAAACCAGGTTGTTCTGGGCTTTATCCACTCAGGTCTTGAAAACCTACAAGGATGGAGACTGTGCACTGGGCTACCTGCTTCACTGCCTGACTATCCTCATGGGAAAAAGGTTTTCCTTGTACCCAGAACATCTCTTTGCTCAGCTTAGGCTCTCTTCAGCCCACCATGCACCACTGTGCAGAGCCCAACTCTGTCTTCTTGAAGGCCTTCCCGAGGTAATGGGGAGCTAGTGCCGGGCCCCCCAAAGTCCCCTTCTGCTCTGAAGGTTCCATCTCCAAGCTGACCAGGCTCCCTCAGCCTCTCTGCACAGGGCAAGTGCTCCAGGCCCAACCGCCTCAATTGACTCTGCCAAACCTGCTTTAGTTTTTCAGTCTATTTCCTACACTGGGGGGCAATAACTAGACAAAGTATCCAGACATGGTTTGGTGTGCTGTGCAGAAGGGGATGATCCCTTCCCCCATCTCCTGCTCACACAGCTTGGGATGCTGCCATCCCTCCTTGCTGTCAGGGTGCACAGCTGGTTCCTGCCCACCCAGGCTCCACGGCCCTTGTTGCAGAGCTGCTCCAAAACAACCATAGTCTCATCCTGTACCACTGGAAAGAGCAGTTCCTTCATTGGCGCAGGACCAGGTATTGGTCCTGGCTGAATTTCACACAGTTCCTGTGGTCCCACTCCTCCAGCCTATCCAGATCCCTCTCATGACAGCTTTCTTTTCAGGCATGTTTACTGTCCCTCCCTCACCCACTCCCAGTTTTGCATCACCTGCAAACTTGACCAGAGTTGCCACCTTCAGGTCATTGATAGATATGTTAAACAGGACAAGTCTCAGGACAATAAACCCCTGCAGTACCCAACTTGTTATGGGCCTCCAGGAACAGTATTGCCCATGCAGCCAGCTTTATACCTATCAAGACCAAAACATCCCTACCTGATTACAAGAATACTGTGGGAGAGTGACAGCAACCTTCTTGAAATGAAGTAAATCCAGTCATTTTATCTTAGAAGGCCATCAAGTTGGTCTGGCATGATTTAACCTTGGAAAAGCCATGTTGACTATTCTCTTTCACCACCTTCTCCTTCATGTTCCCAGAAATGTGTGCCAAGAGGATTTGCTTCATGATTTTCAGTCTGACCAACCTGTAGGTCCCTGGGTTGTCCTCTTGGCCTGTTTTTCAAGACAGATGCAATATTTGCCTTGCTCCAATCCTCGAGGACTTTTTCCCACTCCCATGACCTTTCCTAGATAGAAGAGAGCTGCCTTGCATGATTAGACAGTTCTCTCTGCAGCCCTTGATAGAGGTCACTTCAGAGATCTCCACCATTTATCTTGGCTTGAAGTGCACATGACAGCAGGGGACAGCCAGAACCGCCCTTCTTTTGGACATCTCTCATGCAGCAAGGCTCCCTGTTTGCTATAACCTGCCTCTTAAAAGAACAGTCAAGCCCAAGTTTGACTCTTCATTAAAAATGACCATTCAATCTGAATCGCCATGTCATAAGAACACTGATTCTTCCCTGCTAATGCTGTATTAGGGACATGAGCTGTATATTTTAGACATAGGCAGATTCAACTTCTTTAAAACTAATGTATCTTTCTAACAGTGTTGAGAATCAGGCCTGCTATCAGCATCTTGGTGTACTAAGGAACACTTCTTGTTTTGAGTATTTTTGTCAGGTATGATGTAAATAGCTTGTTTCCATCTATATTAATGCAGTGGCTTATGTTTACAAGTTCCTGTGTATTTAGTACTACAGAAAAGATCTAAGTATTGTGGTTTGGGGTTTTGTTTGGGGCTTTTTTTTAATAAAAAATAGCAGCAATGCCTGTAAAATTTTCAGAACGCTATACTGTCCCCACAGCTCTAAATATAGCTCAGTGTCTTTATGCTTTCCATCCAAGGACCACACCTACAGTCCTCTTACTTTTTCTCATCCTCTCCCAGGTGACACTCAAAACAAACGAGGCACTCAGAGCATAGAGCTCAAGCCCCAGCGAAAGACAATTGCCTATAGCCACATGCTAGATAATTACTGCTTTTCTTACTGAAAATAAATAAAGCAAGCAATAAATGTTTGTGAGATGCACTGATTATACACTCAAATCAAGTAATTGTATCGTGGAATAGCTATATCTTTTATAAGTAGAATGGAAGAGTAAGACTTGCAATGGGTGGTTTAAGGGAAAGTAAGTTGTACAAGGGGCACGATAATAAGCATGGAATCCTGCCATCTTACTCCTTACAGCATCAGCCCTTAGCAATTACGGGACATATTCAATAGATTTTCATCAGGGAGGAATGTGGCTGTCTATTATAAACACAGTAGTCATAGCAATGTGAGGATCTGCTTTCAGTTATTCAACAAATAAAAAATATTTGAAAAAGGACTGTGGCCCCAAATCTGCTCTTGGTAACACACATTGAACCCTCTTGACATTATCTAACTGAGAAAAGAATTTAGTCCAATTAATGTATTTTTTTCTTTCAAACGTTCTCAGTGTCTACAATAGCACTAGTGCTCTCCAAGTTGGTCATTTTCTGTCGACTAATAACAAGGCAAGCAAAGGGCTCTCAGCTACTTTTCAGGCACTCAACAGGTCATTAAATGCCAGGAAATGCCTGTTCTATCAGTCATTAATATTGAAATAGCAGTTTCTGTTAATAATAGATGAATATCCTCCTTCCAGAAGAGGATTGGTCTTTTTGCCACTAATGTACCGGACTGAACTAGACTTTTCCTTAATCTCATCCAGTCACAGACAATAGAATAATTTATGTTAGCAGAGACCTCTGAAGGTCACCTGGTCCAGCCTCATACTCAAAACGAAGTTAACTTAAAGGTTAGCCTGGCTAACTTTTCAAGGCTGTGTCCAGTTGAGTTTTTAATACCTCTGAAGATGGAGATCCCACAACCTGTCTGACCAATATGTTTCCAGTGCTTAACCACTCTCACTTTCTTTTCCCTATAGCTGGTCAGAATTTCTCTTTGTGTGACCATTGTCCCTTGTTCTTTTGCTATACAGTTCTGGGAAGAGCGAGGCTCTGTCTTGTATAGAACCACCAACCAGGACATTTGAACAGATCACTTAGAGCTTTTCCTTCTCCAGCCTAAAAAAACTGCACTTCCTTGGTCCCTCTGCACAGCAAGTGCTCCAGCCCTGGTCCATTGTGGTGGCCCTCTGCTGAACTGACTTCAACAGGGCACCCTGCTCCTGAGGTGGCCTTCCTAGTGTTGTGTAGAGGAAAAAAACCCCTTTTTCTTCAATCTGCTGACCACTCTTTTGCTAATAGAGCCCAGCATGCTGTTAGCCTTCATGGCTGAGAGGGTACATTGTTAATTCATGTTCAGGTGTTTATTTATGAGGACTCCCGGGCTCTTTTTGCAGAGCTGCCACCTGGACTGTCAGTTCCCAGCCTGGACTGCTGCACGGGCTTGTTTCATCCCAGGTTCAGGGATTTGCATTGTTGTCTGTTTATGAATTTTCTTTTTACCTACTTCTCCTTCTGGCTGAGATCCCTTTTCTGTACTATCAACTCATCTCCTTGCTTTGGTGCCAACTGAAAACTGCTGGGGCTTTTTTGTCCCATTGTCAAGGTCACTGATGAAGATGTTAAATGGTGTTATGTGCTACGTGGAAGATAGAAAAATTTCCTTGTCCATACTCTCTGACTTACCTCCTCTCCCAACTGCCCACACATAGGAAAGAAAAAATTTGGTAGCAGAAACTACAAAAACACCCCAATTCACATGTGAGCAAAACCAGGCGGACTATGCTATGGCAACAACACATATAAGTGAGGAAGCTTGACTTACATAGCTCAGCCAAATGAGGATAACCCCAAGTCAACACTGAATAGGGGGAAATACAGCTTTTCACAACTTGATTTTTAATTTCTTACTGTGTTTTTGTACTGTTTTCCTAACAATAAATCATTTAGGTGAAACTGTAAAGCCAGTAATAATAGTAGAAGGAGAGCAGCTCAGACAAAAAGCAAGTTATCCTTAAAAGGAGGTTAGATTCATAAATACAGACCATGTGCTAAGTGGTGAAACAAATTTAATGCTAACTGAATAGTGTCACTGATATAAAAATAGAGCATGTTGCCTCATGCTTAATGGACCATATCGGATTTAGAAGAAAGTTAGTAGACATTTTTGTTAGTTCAAAATAGCCATGTGCCATAGAATACATTTGCACTGCTGTGTTGGTAAACAATCAGAAAAAATATGCAGTTTTTAATCAAAACACCAAGGTGAAATAAACGTGTTTTTAATATCAAGATGGTGATGAACTCAGTACATTTGATCTTCTCTCAGATTGTGTAATATGTTCTACGTGGCAGAAAGGAGAAGTGCTGTTTTCCTAGAAAGAGCAATTTCACCCCAGGCCTGTGTTACTGACCACAGCTCTGGAGCACAGAAGAGGACAGCCTGTCAATAATCCACCACTGGTTTTTAGAAGTGTCTCTGCAAGTTGCAAGGGCACCATCAACATCCTACTCCATTCCTCTTAGGCAGAGAGGGTTATATGATGAAGCGGGTTGTGTATTCCCACGCTCTTAGCCAAGATGTGTATCCTTTGCCAAATGATGTCCATGCTGCTGCTTTGCACCAAATTATTTTCTCCTTAACTGATCTAATGTCTGATTAAAAATTGGTTGATTTTCAGTCAAAAATGAGAAGAAACTCCCACCCAACGACTTAATTTTAGAGATAGGCATAGGATAGCGCTAAGTAAAACTTAAACTGCTGCTCAGCTTTTCACATTACATTGAAGGAATTCTTCACAGAGCGAGTCTAAACACATAGTATCTAATCCACTCTTCTCTCCCTTCTCCAAGAAGCTATTTAGTGAAAATCACAAGGCTACCAGAAAATGCTGCCTTTACAAAACGGGGTGTAGGAAAAATTACTTAGATGATGGGCAGCCTAATAATCCACTGGCAGCCTTTAGAGACTACTATAATTTATACAAATGTCGAGGTTGCCTAAGATGTGGCCAGGACTATTTCTGCTCAGAATCTCTACAGTAAATACTGTGTGGCTTGAACCTGGAAACCTTACAGTTTGTGAGGGATCACTCTCTGGCTTCTAATGAAATGAAAAGCAAGGTCCAACATAAAATGTGAACAATGTCAAGTGTGAGAGGTATTGGAGCTTTGGGCTCTGGTTCAGATCTCTCTGATACAAGTACCACTCTGTGACTGCTAACACCAGTGCCAGCCAACAGGAGATAAAAAAAGTTTGCCCTTTTCCTAGGCTTTGAAAGGGATGATGGAGAAATATCTACTTGAGCAGTCACAACAACTTGCAGTGTCTTTGGTAGAAGGGAGCAGGACTTGGTAAACTCAACGGTGTCCCAGATTTGGTGTTTTAATTCTGTTCATCATCAGTGAAATCTGCTTTGTTTCCCTTTTGAAATGGATTGTAAATCCTAAATATGTCTTCCCAGGGCTCAAAGCCGCTCTGAAGCTTCAGCTGAGCTATTTTCTTCAAGAAACACTAATACAAGTTGTAACCATTCATCCTGGTTCTGCGCCAGGTTACTTGGCAAATGCATGGATTTAGGCGGTTCCTTTCATCTAATTTGATGCTTTGCCAAGGTGGGTTATTTTTATTATTAACCTTCTGTCATGCCTGCTGTACAACAGTCCAGAAACCTCTTGAGTCTTTGGCAGAGCAGCAAGGGAGACTCTCTGGCAAAGGAATAATAAGGACTCAAAACCAATGGAATTTAAATGATTATGAAGAACAATAAAACACTAAGTGACCAGATTGCTTAAAAAATATCTTGGAGATTCTGCTGCATCCAGCAGTGAGAGTTAGTGCTTGCTGACAAAGAAAGTATTTTGTTACTGTCAGGGTGGCCATCCAGAGATGAATTTGGTGTCCTGGCAGCAGTTTGTACAAGACAGGTGTTCCCGCTGAAACAACTAAGTTCACAGTCATATTGCGTCCTCTTTTTTGATGTTTCAGTAGACGTCAACAAGTGACTGAGCATAAAATAACTGTGCTTTCACTTAGATGACCATGGTCCCAGTTCTCCAAATCAAAAAATTTCTGGACTTTAAGAATTCATAATCTCGCTTTTAAATACTTGTGCTCTGTTTTCACAATAGGAGGGTTGATACTACTCTCTACTCCAATTATTATTTTTTTTGGCTGATGTCTAGACCCTTCTACTGTAAATCTCAGCTGAAAGACACACAAATAGCTCCCACCTTCGGTCTAAAATGCTGCAATTCATTTGTGACCCATTGCTTTGTTTGGAGTTAGATAAGGAGTACTTTTTTAAACAAAGAAATTGACAAAATATTTTGGATAAAATATGACTCCTTTGAGGGAATCGAGGACAATCAATCTTCTGTAGTAAAGGGTTATGAGAATACGTGTTAACAGCTTCATAGCCAAGCACAGCTCTGCAGAGGTAGACAACTTCCAGTTAAGAATTTGCTTTATAGCCTCAAATATTCTTCATGTTGTCTTCCAAAAAAATCACATAAGCCTGTCCTAGAATTACCTGTCCCACTTCCTACCTTTTTCAAACAGATTTCTTTTCAGCCTTTGAAACTCTGAAGTCTATAAAACTACATATGTGAGAAGATCAAGCTGCATACAGTGTTTCTGAGGCACAGTAATGTAAACCAAATAGCATTTTCCCTCTTAGCAGTTAGGATTTATTTTTTATCTAAATAGAAAAATGAGCATAGGATGGTCTCAAAGTTAAATAACTGCTTTGGCCCTTAGGAACTCAAAGTCCAAATCTTGCTATTTCATAGGAACTCTCTGGGAAGTTTTATATAGGGTGAGTATTTTAAGAGGTATTAGTCAACCAATGCCAAGTTAGGTATCTCATTAATTTTTAAAGTCTCTCTCCTATTAACTTTTCATCAAGCAGAGTACCTGTTCTGCTGGATTAGGCCTTTTCCATCTTAGGTTACATTTAAAACAAGGATAATAAAATTTACAGGAAACAGCTTATTAACAGCAGTATTAACTGCAAGTGGCTCTCAGAGTTCACATGTTTAAAGAGTTAAGGGGAATTTATATAGGCTCCCACTGCCTTCAATTCTTTGTGGGATTTTCCTAATATTTCTCTCCAAAAAACAGTCTTTATGTGAGGATGGTTACCTCACACATATTTCTTACTCTCATATTCACTGTAAGATTCAGTCAACCCTTGTCACACCACTTGGCGAATGCATTAACTGACACGACAGCAGATTAAGACCATTAATAAAATCCACTGCACAACCAACCTTCCAATGAGAATGTGCCCTGTGGTAATGGCAAAACTGTCAGTAGTAACTGAAAAGGGACAGCAAATCTACAAACGGAAACTAATAACCATCTAACCTACATAGCCTGCAGTAATGACCTAACTAAAATGATTTAACTAAATAATACAATGTTTAACTTTCCTCAGTGAGAAGAGGAAAGCAGAAAAAGCAGACATGATAAGGATTTAATTTCAGAAAGCTTGCTCAAGGGAACATGACTGTTTGTTATTGCTATTTATTCTTTATTCTTAGTATTACCTATGGGAGTGGTAATTTGGCCTTTAACGCTTTTACAAAATCATGTGTCAAGCTATTTTATTTGGAGGAGGAAACAAATAAAGGAGGGATAGGAACATAGGCCTCCTTATTTTTGTGTTTGTTTACTAAGAGCACGGTCCTTTCATGCTATGTACGGAGACAGAACAGATATTTCACTTTGTATCAGACAAATGGGAATGGAAAGATGGAACCAAAGTGACAACATTCGTTTCTGTCAGGGAGCATTTAATGGACATCAGGCTAAGAAAAATTTTAAGGAGAGATTTGAAAGAAGAAAGGAGGTTTAACTGGAGAGGAGGACTGTAATGGTTTATTGGTCATACAGCTCTTATTACATTAGCACTGGAAAGTCTGGACTGCAAAAGCTTGAGCAACCAAAATAAAATCAATGGGACCATTTATATGAATTAACCTTACATTATGCAGCACAGATACTGTACACAGCTGTACATTCTTCATGTAAGTAATCTCCTTCCCTGGTACAAACTAAAATTTGAGGAATAAGGAATACTTGGTCAACTGTAAAATGGAGATAGTCTCGGTGGTTCCTATCGTGAAATACCAGCGGATATGGTAGTAGGAAAAAACGAAGGAGGAAGGAGGAAAAGGAGCTGGGACAGAATATTCTTTTAGATCCCAATTTTCAGCCATAAGTCAACAGTGTTTTGCCATTTACCTTAGCATCAGATCAGGCTGCAGGATCATTAAAGGATGAGAAGAGATGAGGGAGGAGTAAGTGGGCCTCTTTCTCAGAATGGTGATTTTTGTGCACGGATTTTGACCATCATTATAGTACCAGAGTCAGGCACAGTAAAAGGACATGAGTAAAACAAGCATTTAGTCACAGTGATCAAATCTTCTGACTTCACCGATCTCCAGGTTCCTGCAACAAAAGACAGTTCTGTGGCATGCCAAGAGCTCCCTGTGCAGAAGGTGTTAACCTTCAGCAGTGACCTGAAGTGGGGAAATGACTAAGAAACCCAATGGGTCTTCTCAGAAATTATAAATGTCACTCTTTAATGGGTGTAAAGAATCACTTTTCTTTACCTTATTTTGCCATTCATGATCCATTTTAGCAGAGGGTGATACTGAAATTTTTAGAAAGCAAAGACTCCAGGGAGAGAGATGTAACAGTATGAAAAACTGCAGATAAGCCTGTGAGTCACATTTTCTGTTGATCTAAATCACTGTCGTTCTAGCTGCCTTCATCAGAGATACCATGATTTACACAGGCTGAGGATCTTGCCCTGTATTTCCAGGAATTAACAAACAGTGGATCATTCAAAATATTGTATTATAGTTCTTATGCTGTAGTTCTATTTTCTTAAGAGGAGGAGTATGGCTTTATGTACAGTCTGTATATTAATATATAGTTATCATTAATCGTCTTTTGGTACATGATGCATCTCTTATTAATAGATGAATTTCCCAGCTGTAAATGTCAAGATAAATTGATTGGCCAGCTGGTACTTCGGAGATACAGTATTTCTCTAAAGGATCCAAAGCTTGAAGGGGGGAGAGGGAAGGGAAAATCATTTTGTTTTAACCAGGATTCAGCATTACTCAGTACAAAATGGACTGATAACAGAAAAAATCTGAATAATACATCTAGGCTCTGGGGGAAAAAAAAAAAAAAAAGAAAGGGAAAAAAAAAAGCTTTTCCCTTTAATTGTAGATTTTGACTTACAAAACATATCCTCTCCTCCTCCCCCCCAGCACACACAGTAGATGTACCTTTGGTTTACTTTCCCATATTTTATAAAAAAGGCATTAGCTGAAGCAGTACCAGGCAGGCTGCCATCTGCTGGCTGCTGCGCTGCGGAATGATCTCATTAGCTGTGGCAATCGCATTACCCTGAGAGAAGTGTGCCGTACGGTGACATTGATTCAGGCATTTCAGAGGTTACTATTGCAAATCAAAGTACGTTTGGAAAAACAGAACGATAAATCAAAATTATCAAAAATCCAATCTGGATATAGTCTTTAGGAGGTGCCTCTATTCACACTGCGATTCCTTGTCAGATTTGCGGTAGTCTCAGTGATCCTGATCAAAGAACTTTGGTTTACTTGCAGGAAAACAGAGGACTAAACCTGACACTATGTGCCCCTAGCAGGAATCCTTCTAAAAACTGTTTCTTCTTTTTATTTAGAAGCTGAAAGGAGAAACGATGGGGGAAGGAGGAAGGCTGGATTTCTGAAATTCTTTCTTTGTGAATCAGCAGATAGCGCTTCTGGAGATGGGAATGTTTCCTCTTGGACTGACTCCATCTCCTTTTTTGGTCCGCAAACCCTTGAGGTTAATGGTTGGGGTTGAAGAAGTTGGAGCACATGGTAGTGCTTTGAATATGAAAAGAGGAATTTGCACAATATGGGTGCATTAGTCATTTGCAGTTCACTAATTATCTGTTTTATGTTAATGCTAATGCTCCATGTAAGTAAAGTAAATTAACACGATAACATAAGAGAAGCAATTAATGGAATATATAACATTTGTAGCTATAATAAAACTGATTTCATTCCACACACAGAGAAAGTGTCTATTTAGGTCTCTGAAATAAATGAGGAGCTTGCTGAGACCTTGCTGCTCTAAGTAACACCAAGGACAGACTCACATGACATAATATTGTTGCCATAGTAACAGGGATGTGCACCAGCGGAATCATGCCCATATATCATTAATTTAGTGCTCTGCTAAACACAAAATAATACCTCTGGTAATTATATTGTGCCTTTGATTTTTAGGAATGTAACACCACTATTACCTGCAGTCAACAGTATGAAGTTTGAGGCACAACGGCTACATGTGGCAACATATAACTTTACCAGAACACATAGCGTGTTGTATGCTTTTTTGGCTACCAAAAAGAAAAACTCAAAAAAAAAAAAAAAAAAAAAAGAATCCACATCCACAAGTCTCCCATATCCACAAGTCTCCCCTAATTGTCCCAAATATGCCACTAAGAAAGCTAATTGGATGTGTGCCATTTGGCAACATCCTTCTTTACAGTCTTCCTGAGGCTCTGTGATATCAGCCACTTCCCAAAGCTTGGAGGCTCAGCTTGATTTAAAACCGCATCTGGTGCTTTTGGGAAGCACACTTGATATCAGCAATCACACCGCACATGCACAACTTCCCGAATGTCGCATCCATACCCAGAATACCCATACCAGCAGCCAAAAAAAAGGGACAAAAAAAAAAAAAACCACAGCAGCATAAAAAGCTATGACTAAATTTGCTAATGAGAAAATGCTCGTGTTGATGAAGCCACTGGATGATTTGAAATGTTAGTAATGTTATTAAGTCACCTTAGAAAACATCATCCTGCAGATTACAGCTTACATCCTACTAAAGCAAAGAAAGGCTATTTTTATGACACTGACTGTTTCATTCAGGTGATGAATAGCTACCAGAGATCTGCGAGCTCCAGGAGGTTGCAGGATCTCGGGCTGCTCTCTATCCTGTTACCTTACTTCTGTCACTCGCTCTAATTCTGTCAGGTATTTCAGTGCATGCAGTGGAAAGATACCATGTGGTCTTGCTGAAAGCAAAAGCACAACCCATCTCCATCAACACTTCAGTGTGAAAATGCCTTCCGGATTTGGAGTCACATTGTTTTATTTTGTTATACCTTGATCCTCAAGCACATGACACTGCTTCCTTCAAAGTGGGTTTGCATGATCAGCTGGCTCATTTTAAATCTTACCTTCCTTCTGATTTGCAGAAGCAGGCTGAAGAATTGTGCTGAATGATGGGCTAATTTTACAATTTTGACAACTAATTTCACAACAACGGGTTGTGCTGAATGATGGGCTAATTTTACAATTATGACTAATTTCACAACAACGGAAGGGAAATCTCTCAGAATCTGCAACTCCCCAATACCCTTTCCTGCTCCCCAGCCTGGCTGACCCATTTTGTGGGACAGCAGTCAGGTGCATCTCTCCCTGTAGCCATCTTCTGACATTCCCCAAAACAGATGTATTTACATTTTGTTTGATTTGCTGCTTCTTCCACCAGGAAGGGTGGAAGGATTTTCCCCTCACCCATCCCCCTTAATTTCAAGTAATTTATTGTTAAAAAAAAATCTAGAGAAATCCAGTTTTCTTTTAATGCTCTTTTCTAATCTGAATTCAGTTCCTAGCCTCAGTTAAGTGCATGGATCTCCCGAGGTGAGGACATAATAACCAGCACGTTCCTTCTCTGTATTCAAGTTCTATTTTTAGCACATTTTAAAGTCATAGGGGATTTTTTTCTTTTTTTTTTTTTCCTGAAAAGACAATGTAATTTGTATGCACTTTTCCTAGTTATTATTCCGGGGGACATTTTTCTTCAAATGCTGATTACAGTCCTAACAAGGTTCAATGCTTCCCATCATTTCACCAGGGGCAGCGTGGATTCCGAAGCCCACACTGTCACCTAGTGGAACGCTGCCGCAGCCGGCCCCATGCCCGCAAACACCCTCTGTTCTGCAGCCCGGGTGCTTTAGTCCCCTGCTGCTATGCTGTGCTGGCTTTTTTACATGAAAAAAAAAAAAAAAAAAAAAAAAAAAAAAAAAAAAATTATTCTGCTGCTCTTGCACTGTGTGTTTTTTTAAAGAAAAAAAAAAAAAAAAAAAAAAAAAAATTAAAAAAAAAAATTAAGTCACAGACAAGCTGAAGAAAGCCAGTAGGAAAACGCCGGCAGTATCGGTTGCTGTTATCTCTTGGCAACCAAAAGCATCACTTCTACAGATCTGTTTGGAAAATAGGTTCTCTTATGCAGGGACCTGTGTCAGGCACACCACTGTAAATAAGAGCTATATGCGTGAATGGATAGGAGAATATCTCTAGATCTCTAAATAAAAATCCACTGCAGGCAAATGTTAAATAAAATTCCATGTAGTGTACTCCTACTTTTGCTAACTGCTTCCATTGTAGATAGTATAGAAACAGCATGCAACAGAGCAAAGTAACATGTTTTCCTTTCATCCTATTTTAAATTTGATTACTCCCGCTTTTATATTATTGAGGCATAGCAGGCACCTGATTTATAATATGATATTAAAAGGGAAATTACTCCTACCAGTAGTCTTAAGTAGCACTTACTTCTAGCCTCTTCCAGACAGGAGCCTTCTGACAGATCTGGGATTACAAGATGGATTTGCCTAAAATAACCTCTGATTTAATAAATCAGCAACAAGAATAATCAGCAGCAAGACTAGGACACATACTGTACTTTGGACCAGACTTTCCAATACTTGTCTAGTTACAGTGCTGTCTTGGTTCTTTATTGCCTATTTCTTGAGTTGGATCACTGCTACTTTTGGCAAGGGGAGAGGGCAGGGACAGGCTGCAGCTTTATTTTGGCTGCCCAAATGCAGGGGCTGTGCAAGAGCCTGCCCAGCTCTTAGTAAAAGACAGATTTGCTCTCTTTGATCCCCAAAGAGCACAGATGAGATGCAATGCTGAGTGTTCCCCAAACACCCTAAAATCTCCGTAAGTGCTCAGCCAGGCTGCAAGACTGTGTCCAACCTCTAATAAAGTATCCTCTGGGGATCACTTTTGTCTTCTTTAAAGCCATTTTATATTTTAAGGATGACAAAGATAAGCCTTGTTATGACTTGTCCTTTATCAGTCTACTCTGAGATCCCTTGGACATAACCTGAACAGCAGAGCAGTGGGTTGCTCTGTATCTTCTGGAGTCTGCTAGGTGCAATTCCTGTACAGCAAGTAAGAAATTCAGGCACTGAGGAAGGGCAATACATTGCAAATAGAACAGAGCAGAATTGTATAGACTGCTTTTCATGTTTTAAAAAAGCTTTATAAAGTTGTGATTAATAACGCTGTTTATCACAATTGTTTAGGCAAATGTGACAGCACCAGGCTCTTAGCAACAGCTCAGCCATAGCATGGAGACGATGAACATATTTTTGGCCTGGAAGAATGAGGCTAAACAAAATTAGGGGATACAAAGGAACAAGTGTCATAAATTTGCAAATCTTCAAATTATGCCATCTTGCATAAATTTCGCCTTGGTGTGTGCCACGGGCAAGTTTTTCCTTGATTCTTTCAGGACACAGCAAGACCCTAAAGAGGGATCAGTAAGTAAAGATACCTTTTTTCCTGGAGTCCAAAGCGGCTTTTGCATCTTATGTACCAGAACACTAAATTTGAAAGACATGAGGAGCTAACGGTGGCTTTCCACCATCTCCTTGTAAAGCCATGATCACCTGGGGACCAGGGTTGTACTAGGTTAATGGAGAGAGTATATGTCCCTGAGCACTTTGCAGTTGGACAGAAACAGAGTGTTATCACCTGTGCTGCTGCTAACGAGGTACATTTCCATTCAGAGAACCCCCAGATGGAGCCTGGAACTGCCTGGAAGAGAGATTCACCAAATGAACTTCAGAGCAGACACTGGAGGACATCGTCATCCACTTGCAAATATTTCTGTCAACAGAACGAAAAGCTCTATTTTTCAAATCACATACCCTCTACAAATTACTCCCTCAACTGTAATTAGGAACATGCCCCCAAGTATAAATAAAACACACTGTAAAAAGCAGAATTTCACTCTGACGTTTGACAGGGGCACTTTGCGAGAGGCTGATTAGGTTTCTTTGTACTTACACTAAAAAATGAATCGGATCGACACTCATACTGACTCACTGTAACAAATTAGCCATTGGGACCTGAAGGTTTCTCATCATAACCAGCTGAATTAAGCCATCATATGCTGCATCATTCCACATGAAAATTAACTGTGCATCTCTTTTCACAACACAGTGTAGATAATTTTATTTTATTTCACTCTACCTTTAGCCCTTCTACACAGAACACCTTTTAATTGCCATTAAAAAATGGGTATCACTGGCTCAGGAGACAGTGTGCATCTCTGCTCTGTTGTGAAACATGATGGCGCTGCATGAATACCTTTTAATGTCTGTGGTTCCCAAATATTCTTTTTAAACCAGCTCCAGCACCCTGTAAAGCCAGTGGAAGTCCTTCCTTTGATTTCAGTGGGAGTTGGATGAGATCCTTCATTTAAAAATTACAAAAGCAGCTGGAATTTGAGACAAACCCTCAGATTGAAATCTACAGATGTCTGGGATAAGTTACAACTACAGTATCTGAGGAAGGGTGACATGGGATTTTATTGCATAGTATTTCCCCTAGGAACTTACAGTGAATTATTGAAATAAGACATATGGTTTTGAACAGCTTTACATTCAACATTTCATATTCTGAACGTTTCCGGGTTTCAAATAAAATAATGTGACATTAAACAGACATGATGTCTTTTACCGAAGGGTCTTACAACGTTTTAGAAGCGGCAGTTAAGCTTGCAAGGCATTTAAGTGGTGCTACAGATGGTCACTAAGGCACAAAGACATTTCCAAGGTCACTCAATAAATCAGTGACTGTGACAGAGCTAAACCCCAGGAATCCCTCTTGCCCCACTGCTCAAAACACTGCAGCCAAATGTAGAGCCAGCCTGTGCCTCTGCTCACTGCACTCACTGTCCCACCCAGCTTTTATATTTTATTTTTTTCTTTCTTGGAGGTTTTCGTGAGTGTTGGATGTTTGGTTATATGAAGCAGGCAAGCTAATCTGCTGATGTAAATTGGCTGGGTTTGATTGACTTCCATGCACTGTATCATGTGTAAGAGCAGCATTTGCATTTAGCTTTGATACAGAATGATGTGAAGTATGACAGTTTGATGCAGTTGGCTGCAGTCATCCTCAGGCCCTGCAGGTCTAATTTAAAAGACATTGTCACTGACTTCATTGAAGCCATGACAGTTGAAACCAGCTGAGCATCTGACCCAGAAATCTCATGAAACCTTTGAAAAATACAGAAGAAGCTAAAATTTGATACAACAGGAATGACTGATCATATTTGGGCACTTTATATATTCAACAGGCTGTTTAACTATTTAACTGCAGTTAAAGGTTTGGTATGCAAATAGCCAAAAAATTGATTGCTTCCTTTAGTCCAATGTAAATACACAAATAAACAGAAATTGAGACTCACTGACTTCAAAGGCAGGAGTAAATGACTATTTGGTACTACGCAGTTTCTTTTTGCACAGTGAAAGAACTCTGAAACCATTCTCACAATGCCCTGCTATGACAAAAATTTTGTTATCTGTAATAAGTGTTTCATTTAGACCATTAGAGAACATTTGGAAGGGGGGAAACTGAGGCTGAGGGGACCGACAACCTTGCCTCTGGCCACAGAACAGGTCAGTAGTGGAGCAGACTTTAGACTCTAACATTCTTCAAATCCCCATCCCAAATTCACTCCTCCAGAGCTCAGGCTCCTAATTTAGGAGGCATGTATTTAGTGACACACTGTCAAAACAAGTCATCATTTTTCAGGGAAAGATAATGTGACTGGAATTTACGAGTACCAGAACCTTTGCCATGTTTGATCATCAGCATAAAACTCTGTCTGCCTCCTACTGCCAGATTTCCTCAAACTTGGAACTTTTCCACTAAGTATAATTGTACAGACTAGTAAGTCACTGTTTCCTAGGTCAGCTCATCTGAGGCTAAACCCTCATCCACCTTCCAGTTACAAAGAAGAAAGGGAATGTCCTTCTGAATTTATTACAATCATTACTCAGACATACATGTTTGCCTTTAAAATCAAACCAAAAACATTTGAAGATTGCTGTTATAAGAAGAAAGACTATGGAAAGATTATGGCCTTTCACATGCATTTAAAAGCTATAAAAATACCTTTTGTTTCTGACTCATGACCAGTATAACAACATTTGGCCTTATTCTGAAGGTGTCTGGATGGTAACCAAATGTTATCTCATTCTTTGACTATTTTAAAATATTCATTAAGGTGAACCTAAGCTTGCAAAATGGAATAATTATTTTAGCACTTTTATCATAATTTATAGCATGGCCATTGCATGCTAATGAGCAAGAAATATCCTCATTTCTATAAAATACCTGAGGAAAACTACAGCAACTTGGAACTGACTCATTTCAATGAAACCTTGTAAGACAGACTGGAATAAACCAGAAGGCATGTGACAGTTATATAAAAAACATTCCCTTGTTGAAGATTTATATTCTATTAAAGTCATAGTTATGTTCTTAGCTCCTCATTCAGAGAAAAATGGCAAGCTCTTCCAGTCCAACACCCCTTGATCTTGTTATGATAGGAAATTGTTTCATGTTCAAAAAATCGTAAACATCTTTTAAATAATTTCCTGCTAAGTACATCTGAGTTTCTAGCATCTATAGCTGTAACATAGTAGACTGCAGTTAAATCTGGGAGTATATGTAGGGTTAAAAATGCAAAGGTTGTTCACTAGAACAGGATTATCCTTATGCTTATTAGCATTTTACTTGAAAAGTGTTGCCACATTTGTAGACGTGGTTAAGTTTTCCCAGGACAGATATATTTTCTGAAACCAAATGCTCCTTTTAATTCTTCCTTTTCATTCAGGTTGTTGATTCTAGATGCTGTGGGAAAGGAATTCTTGCAGTGATTTAAGCAAGCACCCAGCACCCATATAAATATTTATCCTCTTACAAAGGCTGATGCTATTTCTTTTTACAAATATTTCCGTCTCTTTTATGTTCCTTGGTGCTACTTTATTCAGTCCCATTTGATTTTTCCCATTTTCTTTCAGGCTGCATTCAGTGTATTTTGTAGTCAACAGTTTCATTTGATTTGTAGGACAAATGCTTTTAGCGTTTGGGGTATCATTCTTGGATTTAGATTTCACAAAATATATGCTGAATTTATTTTATTGTCTCTGGGACAGAATTTCACCCAGTCTTAAAAGACATAATCTTCTGAGGCACCAGAGCTCCACACATGAACTCTATCTGGAGACTTGATCTCCAAAAATTTTGGTTAAACAAGGAGTTAAATTATTTGAATAATTAAGGGAAACTCTCTGGGTAAATCTCAGGAACTGAACTGAGAGGCTCAGCAAGGATTCTGCATATGTTTAAGAATACATTAGTGTGGGAGGAATGAAAGGTTTGAAGACTAATTTTGTTATTTATAAGAAATATGTCCTTCTGTAGGATGATCATCCCTTTAGAAGACAAGAAGTTTTTTGCTAGGTTCTCAAGTTGAATTGTTGAATTGGGTCTACTTGGTAGATAACAATGGCTTTTCAAAATGAAGAAAAGCTGAGAAAAATCATGAACACAGAGAACTGATGAAAAGTTTTAAATAATCATCAGTCTGTGTATAATGACAGACCTGCACCTATTTGCTTACATGTTAGTCAAACAAGGGAGTAATAAATGACAACTAATCCATACCTATAATGTGAATCATGACCAACTGTGTGTGTTTGAAGAATCTCACTTTGTGCAACTTGATACTGGGCATTTTTCACCATGCCATGATAAATGTGATGCTTGCTTACCATTGCTGCTGCTTTTCACTCTATATTGACTTCACTGGAAGTAAATCTGCATCTGGCACATGGATAATAATGAATGGTCATTAAACCTTAATTATCATCTGAATCTTAATTATCATCTGTTTATAATAAGCACTTAGGGACAAAGCAGTGCCTACAGACCAGGAAGCACCAATATTTAAAGTCTGAAGATGTGGCTTAGAGTAAGAAGTGGTGATATCACTGTGACAAAGTGAGTGGTAAGGCATTTTAAAGCATGATTGTGCAAAAAAGGGGAAGGGGAAGGGGAAGGGGAAGGGGAAGGGGAAGGGGAAGATTCACGACCTCCTGAATGTCTCTCCATCTATTGTTCCAAAACTTAGAGAAAATTCTGGGCAATAAGGCAAGAAAATCCTTAGAAGCGTTTTATTGCTCCAGGCAAAAGTTATGAATGACTGTTTTGGGAATGGTGCTTGTTGCTAGTGAAGAAATAGCAGACAATAAGCACTTCTCAAAGATGTGTGTCAAAAAGTCCTATTAGTACAGGAGTAGACTCGGACTGAGAAGCAAGGCTTTATGCCCTCTACTTGTCAATATCCATATTGTTTATGTCCAAGGTAGATGATTATATCTAGTTAGATGAATTCCATCCAAGGTGCTTAATGCATGTGAGCCAAGTGTGTGAGGCCCAAGCACAGCAGTCAGTCAAGTGCCCAGAGGCAAGGGGAATGCTGCCAGGGCTAGAATAATATACACTGTCCATTTAAAATGTCATGTAAGTCTTAGGGCTGATAAGAGAGGGAAATAATTCATCTGTTAATTAAAATGAATAGGATCTGACTAATCCCTCTGCACTTCATTGCAAATCCAAAACTCCATTTCCTCTCACTGTTAAATGTTTATAATTTTATAAATCTATAAAATATCTTCCTTGATTTTTTTTTTTAATCCACAGAGGCTAGACTTTTTTATTTGTCCATATCCTTTAAAATGCGTGATTCATGATCTGTATATTTCTGTGACTTACCCCAGTTTATGCTCTACGTTTCACTCCTCCTCTTCCAAAATGCCTAAGTAAATCTATCCCTCTTCTGTACCACAAATCCCCATGATCTCAGATGCACCATGAGACTCATCATCATGAGTCAGGTTATATCATATACAATCACTTCCCTTGGAACAGGGATTATTGAAAGCTCATCTTTTTCTAGTTCTCTACATACCCAGGTCATCAGTGGTGAGGAACAACCATTAGGTGTAGAGATAAGGGCTCCTCTCAGACTCTAAACCCACCTGTAGTCTCAGCTCATGAGTTTTATAAAACTTCACATTTATATACTAAGCTCTTCTGAGGAACATGAGAAAGCACTTTGAATATTAATACTGTAAGGAAAGAGCATTTCTTCTCATAGGAACATCAGCCTCATCTGCAGCCCTTTCACAGGGAATCACCAAAAGTAGGTGAACATATGAGAAACATCATAATCCCTGCCAGACAGAGTCGAATCAGGATAGATAAAGATTGTTATAAACCTTTGCCATGAAGCTTATTAAATCTTTCAGAATTTATATTATCATTCACTATTGTAAATGGGGATGCTCCTGGGAATTATATGAACATCCAGCTACCTTTTAATTTTACTAAATCTTCAGCCTCAACAGTATTCTTTGTGAGAAGTTTTAATATTTACCTGGTCTGTACAACAATATATTTCTTTTTATCTATTTTGAATTTACCACCTTTTAATTTCATAAAAGACCCCATATTCTTGTATTATGAGACCGGGAGAACAGATGCTCCTGATCTGCCTCTTCTATACTGTTTATTATTTTGCATATTTTTATCACATTGCCTTACTTCTCTTTTTTATCCAAGTGTTTTCAATTTCTGTTATGAGTTTCTCCACTGCTTTATTCACTGTATAGCTGAAGATGAAAAATGAAATAATTTTAAAATACTTAAATCAGATAAAATGGCTGAAGCTTACAAAAAAATAAAATTATAAACTTTTGTGATTGGTTTGTTGTTTTTTTTTTAAACCTCTTCTGTGAGACGAAGGAGAGAAACTATTAGTTACAAAATATGCTCTTTGAGACAAAGGTCTCAGTAAAGAAAATTAATAGATTAAAAAAATATGTTATTTTTATTATACATGATATAACTACAGATAGATAATAAATACATACAGATCTAAATATATAAATGCAAACGAGCACTTACAATATATTTGACTTACCAGGGGTCATTAGGAGTCCTATGGCCATAGGTCAACGAAACAGTTGAGTTGGAATTGTGGTTATAAAGATTTGCTATTCATGCTACACCTCAGCATATTCCAGGCACTGAAATTGATTTGTCATATTGTTTATTACAATAAAAATTAATATGACAGAATTATAGTTAAAATAAAATGTTCATGATACTATAGAGCAAGCAACACAGTGCCTATGTCTGCTCTGTTACGAGGGAAATTAAGGATGGGTCTTACACCAGCTGCTGAACCCAGTCTTGCAAATATCACAAATAAGTAACTTTACTCAAATGCATTTATCTTGGCTATGCTAGCTTTCTCATCTTTAATCTAGGCCCCCGTTTCATTTGATTTATTGCAATCATTTCCCTCTTAAATCATAGCCTGAGACACCTTTTCGAGCTGAAATAGATAAATATTCTGGTTTCCTACAAATAACACCATATATCTATTTATTTTCTTACTCTGCCGTTGTCCTTTTACATTATAAATGACAGAGAATGCACTGTATTTGAACAGAAAAACTGTAATTCAGTCTAGAATCTCAGCTTCCATATGAAACATGGATTATAATATGGTTTACAATGATAGCACAATCCTTGGCCACATTAATGCCTTAAATCACCAGTAGCTTCCATCTGTCTATATTTGATCAACACACACAAAAATTGAGAGCCAAGATATAACAAGCATTTGCTGAAACTTTTCATGAACACGTCCAGTTTATTTTACACTTCAAATAGACAGAAGAAAAAACAGGAGTGAGAAACATAATCTCACACGAGTTAATCTCAGTTTCAATTACCATTCAGCAACACACTCCGTGTCAGACCATCCGCCGCGTTGCACCACGTTCTTATTTGCTGAAGCAGAAATGAGCTCAAGAACCGCCGTGAGTACACAGCCTGGCATTGATCCTGGTGTTCCTACACAACCCTGGGAGAGTTCAGGTGGAACAAAGCTCCCTTGAAGGAGACAAACGAAGACCATATTTGCATTTATTCACCATCTTGTCTAAACCAAAGGACAGATCAATGGCTTCTGCCTGTCCCTGCTCACTTCTGAGCCATTTGGGCATCCCCTGCCTTGACCTGGGCATGAATACACTTCTAATCTGCTGAAGCCAAGGCATCATTTCCCAGAGAAGGAAAAATCTTCTCTCTCCTGGTCTGTTCACCTGCACTACAGTCAGCACAGTCGGATTAGTTAGCAGGATCCACCCAGTGTCTGTCCACGCAGTAATGCAGTACAATAGCTTTGACTGGGACAAGACAAACATGATCTTTTCATGCCCAATGACAGTGGAGATAGGGCTCATTTCTTAAAATTGCTAGTGAAGAATAGTGAAAAGTTGGTACCTTTCTGCATTGGAATGGCACTTCTTTGACATATAAAGCTAATTTTCCAAAGTCTGATGTAATACACACTGAATTTTGCTCCATGATTATAGAAGACATAAGATGTGAGAGTGTTGAAAAGAAACAAAAAAAGTCTACACTGTATGAATTCTGAAGATTTCCAATTGAGACCTGAAAATTTTCATTTCCATTACAGAATAGAAAGTCAACATTTTGGCAATTTCTAAGAATCAAGCAGCTGCACAAATTAAATTTTCCATTTAAACAACTGCAGACAGTTTTTTTTTCATTTTGTTTAAAAATATTACTGCAGGACACTTACTCAAGTCCAGTTCTGGAGATGGGAAGACTGATCTATTCCTTACAGGCAACAACGGTCATAATATCAAAATCAAGTGCAATGCTTCAAAGATACCTTTGTATCATGTCAACTTTGATGGGTACGAATTCTTCTAACTAGAGGTCTAGCCTATATTTATCTCATCTGCTGTTCTGATAAGGCAAATTAGTTCTGCTTGATCAAGGAAGGCAGGTGTTTTTGTGCAAGGAAACAGTGTATGCACATCCTGCAAAGATCAGGTTTCTCTAGAAGCCAGGTTGTGTCAACACACTTCAGTACAGGAGAGTTTGAAGAGAGTCAGATGTATCCTTGCTTGCAGATTTGGGGATTGCAAATTCAAGTTCCGTTTGGCTCCACCGGTGAGGGACAGCAGCAGCACGGTGGAAGGCTTGTTCTTTGCCTATATGACATAATGAAGGAAACTCAACTCTAAAAAGCCAGCACTTGTGTAGCCATTTCAGATATTTTTTTTTCACATGAACAATCTGCAGTAAAATTCCCTCATAGCAAGGAGTGAATTCTAATTTAACTCAGGCACTTCCTGCCACAGATGCTCGGCAGAAGGGCTATCTGAAGGGCTGCTGGAAGATCCAAACCCTGTTAAAGCCAGGGGCTGTCGGGCCCCAAAACAGAATGAATCATCTATCCTGCAGCATTTTCACACTTAGGAGTTTGCTCAGTTGGTATCAACTTATCAAGACAAGTAGCCAAATATTTATCACGCTTTAACTCCACCCAGCTTGACCTCCTGTGTCCCATAATGTGTCTGGGCTGCATACAGAAAATGCTAAAGCCTCAAAAGTTATTCAAATTCAGGTTTCCGCTAACTCTGAGCTAAAACTGTTGGCAACTGTTATAATAAAACCTGACAAGATGTCACTCTGCTTACAACAAAGAGAAAAAGGCTGTGGTTCCACACAAGGATCTGTCCAAAAGAAAGAAAACAAACACTGAAGCCATTTAAGAGGTTGCAACAAACGCTGACTCGGTAATTAAAATCAATTTCTCAATTCAACAATAGATATCCCTTTGAGCTTTGTTGTCAGCTGTTAAAATTCCTCAGAGGGACATATTTAACCATGAATTTTAGTGCTTTTTGTAAGTGGCAGGGCTTGGTACAAAGGAGACCAAAGCAGGAGGCCAGCACAGGCGGTCTCAGAGCCGGCTCCTTCTAATGCCCTGCTCCCTCTTGACCAGGGCAGACAGATGACCATTAGAGAGGAGAGCCTCCATGCCTGTCCCACTGCTGGGCTCTCTGTCTGCTGACATTGCCAGAGGGTCGTTTTCAGATAGAGACAAGAGTGCATCACAAATGCATAAACATGTCAAAACCAGACTGTTTAAAACTCTGTTTTATTACACTGGAGCTTGCAGCAGTGATCTGGAATGAGTGATGAGTCTGGGTTTCGGGTTTGAGGATGGCCAAGTTTTCATTAATTTACATCATTTTTGGCCTTGACCATTCATTGTTAGGTTTTTTAACTTTTTTGCTGGCACAGTCCTGATTGATCCCCATCCAACTACCCATCTCAAAATAGGTTTACCTCATGCTTTTCAAGGGAGGTTTTATTAGCATTGTCTAGTGGTGAGACAAAAGCTCAAAGAGCCCAATTTAGCCTTTAGTCAGAGAATGCCATGCCGCTGATGTATTAAAAACCAGTGCAGTAAGTCAATGGAACAAAAAGGGAGGAAAATAAGAAATAATAGTGATAAAAATAAGACATGAAAGAGGAGGTTCTTCCATAATTAATAGATTACAGAGCTCTTCACTATTAATATAAATTCAGCTCAGATACCTTTCTGTTCTGGACCTTCTTATACTGCACATGCAACTGTTTTTCATTATTAGCTGTTCCATCATGTCTTTATATAAATGCTTTCTGTCACGGACCCACCTTACTCCGTGTCTTATATGAAACACACTCTCATTCTAGGTGCTGAACGGCTAATGAAGTCATCCATTATGGGCTTCTGGTCCACTCTGTGACAGAGTTATTCAGTTTATTTAGTGGAAAAGCGTCTCACGAACATAGATGTGACACTTTTGCAGTGTTTTCAGCAGGAGAGACAGTCCTGGCTGCAGATATTTTTGACAATGAACTGCACAAGCCACGTTGCTGTCAGTGCCCCCAGACGCGGCCTGCAGGCTGCCCTCGCCCCCCACAGCTCCAGCAGAGCATCCCGCAGGAGCTCCAGCAACCAGTCCCCAGAGCAGAGACCTGTGTCTCTCCCCAGGCTGGGTGGCAGTGCTCTCCAAGTAGTTCAGAGTTAAAGCTCCTATTCCGCCAACCTTTTTGGAAAATATTTTTCCAGAGTTCTACACCCCTAAAGATTTCCGCTCCTCCTTGCCTGGACATTATTGAAGCTAACAGCTGGAAATTTTGTTTTGTCACAGAGAAGAGCCAGTTATTCTCCAGAGTCCCTAAAAATTACATATTCTGTGTTACAAAATCCAGACAGGAAGCCCAGCTATGGAGGAAAATGGGAAAAAAAGATTCCAGAAATCCTATAAAATACTCCCCCTTTTTTTGGCAGATGTAGCTTAATGCTTAACATGAAAATATAATCAAATGGACTTATTTTCACTTCAGAATGTGAAGAATTTCTACTTAGAAACTTTTTATTCTGTCAAAAATTTTAACTATAATAATGGTCAAAAAAATCAGGTTTAAGAAAAGGCTGTAATGCAGGAGAAGGAAGATTTAATTTTCATTTTATTCTAATTTCAAAGTTCACAATTAAATCTCAAGAGATTTCTATCTTGCATAAAAGTCTCCACAATGTCTTAGTACAGGATTATGTAGAATGTATCATTTTTTTTTAACTGGTTACAAGAATTAAAAATAGCTGACAAATTCAAAGAGCTTCATAACAGAAACAGTTTCTATCACTGTAGGTTGACAACATGATTGAAGAAAGCAAGTAAATGCATTTAGATTTTCAATTCATTTTCAGAAAAACACTTAAGTACGTGCTTAGCTTTCAGCAGGGCCAAGCACGAGTTTTACGTTAAATTTGGTTAATATGCTTTCCTGAACAGAGATAATTTTCTGCATCAGGTTGTTAATGAACAAATGGTAAGTGAGACTTTTTTTTCCCTACACGTACAAATGTATCATGGTAATTTCAGACCAGCAAGTAATAAAACTATATTGTGAGGAATACCTTACTAAGAAAATCTACTATGAAATGTTATATAAAAATAACAGATTGTTCTGCATTTGATTTCTCCAAATGATCTCATTTAAATGTAAATTTTAACTAAGTTATGCTTCCCTTGGTGGTATTACTGTTTAAACTAATTGCTGGCTGTTAGAACTCAAAATCATGTGTGTATGCAGCTGTGAATAATGAATTTCTATCATCTTGCTAAAGAGCACAGGTTTTTCTTTCCTGATATTTCTTTGTCTTCATGGTATCTATCAGAACTAGTTTTTACACCAAATGAAGTTAAAGAAAGATAATCTAGAGAAATATTAAAAATAGATTTTGTAAGAGATTTGGTGAATCTCTTCTGAGGGAAGCCTCAGTAAGCTTGCAGAATTTGACCTAAAAGTCACTATAAGGTCATTTACTTCTCTCAGCACAAAACGACCTTTTACAAATCTTTGATCCCTTGATTTTTATTTCTGTATCCTTTTCTATTTTTTCTCTCATTGGAGCAGTTTGTTTCTGGCAGAATTTACGATATGAGGAGTAGAATCAACTCCACAGACTATGCACAAATGGTATTACTATGCTATATCTCATGACTGATTTTTTTCCTGCAGATTCCCTTCAATCTGTACGCTCACAGCCTTCTGTCAGATCCCTGGGTCTGTTTGTGCCTTACAGGCAGTACCATGTGCAAAGACCAAGGTTAGCCCCAAACAAATACACCTGTAAGCACACTCCCTTTTGAGGCTTTGCAGAACTGTGCATGTTCCACCAGTTCCCCGGGCTTAGCTTTCTCTCCCAAAGTACACAGCAGTTCAGTGGCTACAATTGATGCTTCCTCTCCTCTCTTCCTACTTAGCCATCTGGGTGGTCAGAGGAGCACAGCCTCAACCCAACATCAGACCCAGATTCACCTGTTCACTACACATCAGTGCATAAGCCTACCTGGATGCCTCGTGTGCTGCAAAAGGGGAAAAGCATGGATACACGTGGTGCAAAATATTTTCCTCAGGCAGTCCGAATGGATCAGGCTGAGATGGGACTAAGCAAGATGGAGAAATTGGAGAATCATAGAATCAAAGAATCATACAGTCATTTTGGTTGGAAGAAACCTTTAAGATCATCAAGTACAACTGTCAACCCAGCAACGCCAAGTTATCACTAAACCATGTCCTTCAGTACTACATCTACGCATCTTTTTAATTTCCTCCAGGGATTCTGACTCAATCGCTTCCCTGGGCAGCCTGCTCCAATGCTTGATAACTCTTTCAGTGAAGAAATTTTTCTTAATATCCAATCTAAACCTTTTCTGGTGCAACTTGAGGCCATCTCCTCTCATCTTATCACTTGTTACTAGGGAAAAGAGACTGATCCCCATCTCGCTACAACCTTCTTTCGGGTAGTTGTAGAGAGTAATAAGGTCTCCCCTCGGCCTTTTTTTCTCCAGGATAAACAGTCCCAGTTCCCTCAGCTGCTCCTCATAAGACTTGTTCTCCAGATCCCTCACCAGATGCTTTGCCCTTCTCTGGACATGCTCCAGAACCTCAGAGTTATTCCTGTAGTGAGGGGCCCAAAACTGAACACTGTATTCAAGGTGCAGCCTCACCAGTGCCAAGTACAGTAGGACAATCATTTTCCTAGTCCTGCTGGCCACACTATTTCTGATACAGGCCAGAATGCTGTTGGCCTTCTTGGCCACCTGGGCACATTGCTGGTTCATGTTCAGCCGACAGTCAACCAACACCCCCAGGTTCTCTTGCGCCAGACAGCTTTCCAGACACTCTTCCCCAAGCCTGTAGCGTTGCTGATTGTTGTGACCCACGTGCAGGACCCGGCACTTGGCCTTGTTGAATCTCACACCACTGGCCTTGGCCCATCAATCCAGCTTGTCCAGATCCCTCTGCAGAGCCTTCCTACCCTCAAGCAGATCAAAACTCCTGCTCAATTTGGTCTCATCTGCAAACTCACTGAGGGTACACTCAGTCCTCTAGTCCAGATCGTTGATAGAGATATTAAGGAGAGCCCTGGGCTGCAGAGCCTTCCTACCCTCAAGCAGATCAAAACTCCTGCTCAATTTGGTCGAAATTTTTCTTAATATCCAATCTAAACCTTTTCTGGTGCAACTTGAGGCCATCTCCTCTCATCTTATCACTTGTTACTAGGGAAAAGAGACTGATCCCCATCTCGCTACAACCTTCTTTCGGGTAGTTGTAGAGAGTAATAAGGTCTCCCCTCGGCCTTTTTTTCTCCAGGATAAACAGTCCCAGTTCCCTCAGCTGCTCCTCATAAGACTTGTTCTCCAGATCCCTCACCAGATGCTTTGCCCTTCTCTGGACATGCTCCAGAACCTCAGAGTTATTCCTGTAGTGAGGGGCCCAAAACTGAACACTGTATTCAAGGTGCAGCCTCACCAGTGCCAAGTACAGTAGGACAATCATTTTCCTAGTCCTGCTGGCCACACTATTTCTGATACAGGCCAGAATGCTGTTGGCCTTCTTGGCCACCTGGGCACATTGCTGGTTCATGTTCAGCCGACAGTCAACCAACACCCCCAGGTTCTCTTGCGCCAGACAGCTTTCCAGACACTCTTCCCCAAGCCTGTAGCGTTGCTGATTGTTGTGACCCACGTGCAGGACCCGGCACTTGGCCTTGTTGAATCTCACACCACTGGCCTTGGCCCATCAATCCAGCTTGTCCAGATCCCTCTGCAGAGCCTTCCTACCCTCAAGCAGATCAAAACTCCTGCTCAATTTGGTCTCATCTGCAAACTCACTGAGGGTACACTCAGTCCTCTAGTCCAGATCGTTGATAGAGATATTAAGGAGAGCCCTGGGCAACACCACTCATGACTGGCCTCCAACTAGATTTAACTCCATTCACCACCACCCAGTTTTTTACCCAGCAAAGCATACGCCCATCCAAGTCATGAGCAGCCAGAACAGCATAGTGATTTATTCCCAAAGGAGAACAGCATCTATTACCAGTATGTAGAGTTGACTGGACAGGACATATATGCACAATAGTAGTTTGGAGCAATCTTCTTTATTCTGCTATTTGGCTCTTCTGTCCTCTTCTTTCTTCTGCTTATAAGTAAAGAAAGCAGGAAAAGGAAGCTGTTGTTCCATCATCAATTTCTAAAAGGTTTTTAATGTTGCAAAGGAAAAAGAAAAAAAGAAGAATCACAGTCCATTATTTGATGTATTAATGACATAGGCAGGGAGTGGCAGGTGATATAATCTCCTTGAAATTTATGTTTTCACAACATGGGTGACCTTGGAAAATTTTTATTCTGTATTATGGTAATATATTTGCAAAATTCTGGAAAAAAAAATCCTAATAGGAGTGGTCTAAGTGTAAAATTAAATCTTGTAAGATGTTTCAGTAGTATGGTCACAAAAACCCCATAAATGCTGGTATAGAAATATAAACAGATAAAGCTTCAATGAGAGTACAGTCAGAAGACAAAGTGTGAATTCCAGCTACTTCTGAGAAGCAGGAGATTTTGCAAAAAAACTTGTCACCTGAAAAATCTGATGAACTGACTGGAAGCCAATGTACAGTTTACATGCATTATTTAAAAGCCAGACTACACAGTCTCCCTTTACGATCTCTTGCCAGCAAAGCTGAAATGTTTCATTCTGTCCAGTTTACTTTTTTCTGCCAACACTAAAAAATTAATTCATTCATCCTGCTGCCACTTTGCTTTAAATTAAGTTTCCAAATATTCATTTAACTTAAAATGCAAGTTGCTGATGATAAGTTTAGCTCAGAGGTGGGCAGAATCTTTCAACTTTGACTACTGGTTAAAACCTAATCAAAGTGTGACCTCTCACAGGCTGGTTATGAAATTCATTGACACCTTGCACCTCATTCCTTGAGCAGGAAACCACTTTGTAACTCGCGCTTACTGGCAGACCTGTTTTCAATCTAAGCAAAACAAGGTAAGATTTAAGAGGATTGGAAACGGAATCTTTTCCAAGTGACGAAGAATGCAGAAGGTCCATCTGCTGCTGTAGATGATGGTCTCAAGCCCAAGCTGGAATCGCTAGGAGTCCTTCCACTTCCCACATGGGCTTCAGTTCACAAGTTAAAACTTAACTTTAACTTTTCTCAGCAGTTGGTCTGGGACCATTAACAACAATAGTGTAATTACTTTATCGCTGTAGTTCATTAGCTGATGACATAGTGCTAGGAAAACACATGTAGTAAAGAAATGGATCCTCCTTCAAATGGCATAAGCTTTACGGTTACCAAGCTTAACACACCTATACTTAACACATCCATAGATAGCCAAATTACACTGCAAAAGTTACCAGATCACCATACAGCACCAACAAACTTGGTGCTGCACTCCTTTTTATATGAGTTCACAATCACCCACATTTAGAGAAAAAAGGATAGTATTCTGCAGCAGCACTTGGAAAGTGTTGATTTCTCATGGTTACTGCTGGAACATAAACTGTGATCATTGCAATCAATGAAGTTACATTTCATTTAAAGAATGATTCTATGCTCAAAATAAACGGGAACACTTCAATAACCATACATTTCGCTCTGTTTTGTAGTCTCCTAAAACAAATGGAAATGACATGAAAGTATATCACAAAGATATAACAAGAATTTGGAAATTAATCAGGAAACAAAATTATGGTTCAGGCCACAGCCATTATATTTTCCACATTGCATAACATAGTTGCAGCATAACTCATTTTACTTGCTTTAAATCAGGGTTAAGGCAGCTTACATTGAAATTCTATTAATGTTAACTTAAAAGATACCCATCGAATCTTGAGTGGCTTGCAACAAACCTAAAAGAGATTTTATTTTTATTTGTACTTGTTTGTTGGAAGTGAAATTACATAATTCTTACAAAAAATATGGGTTTTCTCTTTGTCAAAGGAGAAAGATAGCATTTGCCATTTTGCAATATTCTCTCCATGGAAGCAGATTTATCAGGAGAGTCAGTAATTGTCATAAAATCATAAAAATAATGTAGAAAATCTCTTGAACAGCATAAAGTGGGACCTGTAGTGGGGAAACTGTAAACCCCAGCCCTCCTTTTCGACAGTTGCTTGAACACTCTCCATAAATTTTAGCTGAATATCTTTTTATTTGCTTTCAGGGATTGCCTATGCAGCTATGGAACATTAGTTAAATTGAACCAATATAGATATATCATTTTGTATTATTGAAGGCAATTTTCTTTAATTAGCACAATAAGTGGAAAATTACACATCTTAGTAAGGGCCACTTGTGTCATTTCCCTGTGTACACAGGTCTTTCCAGCTGATTGTTTTCAATCAACCTAGAAAGCACTACGAACAAAGCTGCTGGAGTGTAGCAGCCTTACTTCCAACATTATTCATTTCATACATGACATATTTTCAAACATGGTTTCTGAGATCCAGACCACATGAAAGGATTTCTTTTGACTGTTTCAAAAAGTTTGCGGTCTATCTGTTCGCTTACAGTCATCACGGAAAGACTTATTCAATGCCTGTATTTTTTTAGTGGTTTGAATTTTTTTTTTCCCTTTTCTGTCTTGTGAGTGAAGATGAAAGCAGAACCTAATTACTCTAGGATTAAACTTCTTTATATGAAGGACGTTTTGCTGTGACTTTGAACATTAATATCACTAGAAAACACAGAGACAATAATTCTCATTTACCATGCAGGTTCAGATGATGCAATGCGCTGAATGAAAGGATGTAAAACTATAATTATATATATACGCCTTGTCAGAAAGTAAAATGAATGTTATAATAGCTGCTAATTAACTTTTACAGCATGAGTAAAGTTGGTTAGGTATTTTGAATTATGAGAAGGTGAAAACCCTTACTTCTTCTGAACTGTGAAAAATAGTGTTATGAGCATCTTTCACCCTGGAGAGATCATTCAAAAACCAGATAAACTTGTATTTGAAACTTGGCATGTCAGTTATGACTAGTGATCATGTTCTTTGATACACTGTAAAAGATTTGGTTGTCAAATAATAAAGGGCACATAGCAGCTATGGAGGCATAGCTCTGAAATTTTAAAAATGTGTTGTCATATATGCACATTAAAAAGTAAATCTAAGGATCTAACACTGAAAATGCCTTTTTGTAGTATTGCTTTTAATTTATGATGGAATTTTTTCATTTTCAGGAGAAAAATTCATTTTTGTTAAACATAAAAAGTGAAGCAACTTAAAGAAAATAAATTTTATTTTTAAAATATTCCAGAAATTATAAAAACTTAAGTTTTTGTTGATATTTTATCATAATATTACATAAAAAATAAAGTGATTTTTTTTTTCATTTTCATAGTTCCCTTCTTTTTGTGTAGATTAAAATAAGATACATTTCTCAAACAATTGCAGTAGAAAATAAAGGAACTTCTAACTTATACATTTTTATATACATCCACTGTCAAGCAGCCATGATTCACAAGCTTACAATAGTAGAAAACTAGGACATTCACACTAGGACAAGTAGGTAAACTCTATCTTTGGCTAAATGTTCTCATGTAGATAAGTCCTAATTACTCAGAGCCAGGCTGATAACTTTATCTACAGTGTGGAACATCCAGCTTCACCATGTTATGAAGACACTGGAGGAATGCTGACTGAAAAGAAAAATATGAAAATCTGCCTTGCAATATGAATTCAATCAAAATCTGTATATGTCACAGTCTGCATTCATTTTGAGGATCCTAAATTAGAAGAAAACTGAATGAAAGTCCTATTCATGTCACAAAGTATTGCCCAGCGCTTCTGAGCAAAATTCTGATTTTTATTTTAAAATTACCTTCCTATAAAAAGCCAGACCATCATTTAAAAAAAAATAATCTTCCACTGAAAATTCCATTAGCAGAGAATTTTTGCAGCTGGATTTCTTCTATTGAAGCCAAATTTTCAAATCTCAAAAATCCTTTTTGGATTTTTTCATCCTTCCTGCTTTCACAGGAACGACATTGCTCATTGACAGTGGGATAATCTAATTTTCCATGCTTCAAGCAAATCAATTTTCTTCTTGCCATAAAACTATGCAAGATTATCACATCTTCGCCCTGTACCAAAGCAGTCATGACATAAAGCCCAGCATACCATGTGTCAACCCTATCACTTACGTGCCTGTAATTCTGAGGTATGATGTTTACATTGCAGTTCACAAGCCTTTGAGCCAAACCTTTCTGTTATTCATTACCTGGCTTTCCATTCTTTCCAGTACATGTGCAAGGTTGTAGCATTTGAGGAGACATGTTATTTGCTTTTTATAATAACCGATATCAACATCCCCTCCAGGTTGCATCCTTCTCAAGTAAGAGACTTACAAGGAACAAATAAATACCACTTTATGCTCCATTAATTAGCATTTCTTTTGCAGTGACCAAAGGCAAGATCACGGGAAGTTGGAAAGGAGTCATTTTTGTAAACTTGTGCAAATTCAGTGCCCGCGGTTCCCTGAGCAAATCAAACCCAAGCTGCTTTTTGCCTAGAATTTTTAAACGTGAATTACCCACAAAAAGCTTCCCCGGCTTTGATTCTCCATTTGGATTACCTGCAATTGCTTGCAAGTACTTAGATGCAAATAAGCACTATTTCCTTTCAAGATCAAAGATTTATTGGATGTCAGATTTTATCTCTGACAATCACAACACTATATGCATAAGCCTAATGCTGTATGTTCGTACATTCAGAGTCCTGTGTTCACTGTGTTAAACGGAAAGTAGGTCATTGCCACATAGTAAGTGAATGAGCATAACAGTACAAGAAATCTATAATTCTCTCTTGAGGGTTCAACAAGGGAAGTAGGGAAAGAGATTGGATTAATTCTACTGAAACAGTGTGGTTGGTCATTATTCTTCATGTGGATCAATATGAATTGAGTCTGGGCTATTCTAAAATGCAGTGTTACTTTCCAGAAGGCAGGGATCTATTTAGGTGGTGTGCTCAAGCAATAATAGTTACATTTGTCAGATTATCCATTATACCTCACATCTCCATATAAATTCTCAGTGCTCAGATGTGCTGTTGAAATCATCTTGGGTACTTTTACTTGAGGGTGAGATAATATAGCTGGATCCACTTGGGGCAAATTTTTAATGATCAACCATTCTTAAAAAAATAATAATACTGAAGACAACTTAGTTGTAATTATCCCCAGCCATTTTGGCAATTTAAAAAATTCACTTACTGTCTAATCTGAAAACATCAGAATATGACAGGATTAAACCTTCAAATATTATTGCCACCTTATTATTACTAGCAAAGATACTGCTCAGATTTTTCTCCCACTTTTTGAATTATGCAGCTTGCTTTCTTAGCACCAGAATTCCTACAGATATCCAAGAATATGAAATCCCACCTGTCCCTTGGGAATACATTTCATAGTGCTGTTGATGTCTGCTGATCTGATCTGGTCGAACAACTTCTGGAAGCATTAAATTCTTTCTTCTAAGGATTAGGATTTTTGCTGGGGTAAACCGTTACTGAAATAAGCAGAAAGACATCAGTGGATCTACAGTATTTTAATCATCTAATATTTTCCCCCCACTTTCATGATTTCAGAAGGAATTGCAGCCTTTCAACACCACATTGCAGGATGGAGCCCTGAGGAATAAAAGTTAAAAATCCCCTTACAACCTCTGTCATAAGGACTATGTGCTCAGAATGTATATTCAAGAAAGTGTTTAGAGCCATAATGTATGCTGTGCAAGTGTCCTTCCTCCTTTTGACATTGACACAGATTGTCTCAACTCGTTGCAGAATTCTTCCTGCTTACAGCTAACTTCTTTTTCATTTATCTTCACTGCATCTAATGATAGTGGGTGCCATGTGCAGTCATTTGGACCAAAGCAGTGTGCTTATATGCATTCCCAGTAAATGAGAATGAAACAAGGATGTCCAGAAGCAAAGAAGGACTGCAAGAACGATGTGGAGGGCACAGAAAAGTCAGCTTTTTGAAGGGAATGTGTAAGGAGATTATTGTAATAATCTTTTTATGAAGATAAAGCATTTGACCTTTATCTTCACTGCAGCATTTAAAGGACGAGGGAAGTGTTTTGTTTTTTAATTCAAAAGACAAGAAATAAAATCTGTAAAAAAGCACCTATTTTCAGTGCTAGCTATATCAAGAAACTAAAGCCTATTTTCTCATATAATGTTTAGTAGACATTGCTGCTCAGTAGATGTCAGTCAAAATGAGTGAAAAGAGTTGTGAACAGTGGCTAAAAATCCTTTCTTCTCTCATTTGTTCAGATTTCAGCCTCTTTTCTCTTGAGATATCATAATTTCATTGTATCTCCAGTTACCATAGAGTCTTTCAGGATGGACAAGAGCTGAATGCACATAAAAGAAGAACAAATGACTAAGCGAGCAAAAGAAAACCTCGGGTTTTTTTCTTTTTCAAGATTACTGTTAAATGAGATTTTTGTTTCTGAGAAAATAAATAACAATGGATTAAATTAAAGCAATGCTAATATTGTGACATGAAAATGCAAGGTCATTAATGCAAGGTCATTATGCATTTATTACACCCCACAGAGCCACACAATTTAGAGAACGTGTAGTGTCTCACAGTGTATTACCCAAGGTCCTTGATCCCGCTAACGTGCACTTTAAACATGGAAGTAATCTCATGTGACTGTAATGGATAAACTGTCACTCTTAAAGGTAAGAAGCCACATGAGCCTTTGTGGGATGGAAACCCAGATGCACAAGGCAGCTGACATGAACAGAGAAATTCATCTGAATTTAGCTATGGAAAAATAAATATTAAATTTACTTCTGTCGGAAGTTCTAGCTTAATTTTAACTTGTGGATATCATTACACAACAAGAATACAAGGAGAGGAAAACAATATGTTAAATTTACAAACTGAAACCCTTTAAAGTATAGAAATTCCAGTAATAATGTTGCCTAAAGGTAACATTGCACACTTCCTTAAGCTATTTGCAACAGGGAGTGCACACATGCAAAATACCTACCAACCAGGTCAGTTAGACAGGTGGCTGAATATGGATTTGGGATTAGGATTTTCAAACAAGTTAGACCACTCCTTTGTAAAACTGCCTTCAAACCTAAATTACAAAATTATTTAAATGTCTGAATCTTGCTGTCCTTTCCTTTGATCTACTGAAAATCCTAGCCTAGCATCGAAATCCCAGTCCCATTAAAGTCAACAACAAACCACTCATTTGATTTCAACATCAGGATTTCTCCTGGGGTGTCTAAATTTACCCACTCCAGAACAAGCACTCTCTAGAAGCTTGTTTCTTCACCCACTAATGATTCCATTTAGAGTTAGACCCAGCCATAAGAGATTAGCTTGACTTCCAGCCCCATTTAAGGTGAACGACCTCTAAGGAGAATGGTCACATGGTGACAATAAGGCATGAACAAACCAGCCCCAACAAAAATCACAATTTTCTGCAAGGAGGACACAGGGGGTTTATCATCCTTTCAATGGGCAGAAGCCAGTATTGCTGATCTGTGCTGCCACCCTGTGTCATTCAGCACTCTGCCTTGTGATCGCAATTGCTAACACATGGAGTATTCCCTCTGCAGCTCAAAATCCCACACAATATTGGCCCCTTTTGCTTTGTGTTGAATTTCCCCCACAGAAAACACCCCACACTAGATTTCCATTCAGTGAGTGGCATATATACTCCAGTAAGAAGTATTTGGTGTCAGCCTGGTTCCAAACACGCACATGCCTCAACAGTTGAAGAATAAAAAGCTTTCATCATGCCAAAGTCAAACTGATATTTATTTACCACTAGGGACAGACATTATCGCATACTAATTGTCAAATAGGTTATGCCCTGATTTAATTGGAAAACCACAATTGAAAATGATGGATAATGTTTTCATTATGTTTATTTCAAGGCATTGCTTAATCATACTTATAGTTCATGATGGGGAAATATTTTAATTGGATTTCACTCGGCCGGTCTGGGGACAAGGACTGTCCTTTCAATTTCATGTGAAGTCCTTCAGGCAAGAAGATTTTGATCTTTAATCATGGCCTTTAAACACAACTACAATTAATAAATACCTAGTTTACATACATATATATATATTTATCTGTAAATTGTAACATTTGATTCTATGCAGAGGTGTAAGGTCATGAATGGACATGGGAAAACCCAGCTGTTGCCTCATAGGACAACTAGTGTTTCCCTCTGTAGAAGGGTGCAAAGGGCAGAAACATTCATTCCTTATAACCGCAATGTTCCAATTCTTCAAGAATATATTGTATATAGATAGTCCTACAACCTATTTGTTAAAGTTAGCTGCCAGCTCAACCACAGGGTGCCCTCTCCCTTGGCAGACTGGAAGAGTTTTAATTAAAGTAATTTTTTGCAGTGGGCAGTATTCACCAATCAGTGAGTGCCCCCAAATTTTGCCTTCTCATATCTGAAGCTGAGAGCCCTCTGATCTCTTCTGGTTTGTCATTCCCTTTGGATTTGTAACAACCAAAGCAGGCAGCTTTACAATGACTCTGAGTTTTGGCTTTGACTTTTCACGTTGTTTGGCCATGAGTTGTTTGGCCTCAGTCATTTTCCTTCTAAATTACCCGGACTGCCACGTAGGGCACTTCTCATAGGTCCTGATTCTTTTACAGAAATACTCACTAGATGCCTACCTTTGTATTATATTTCACAAAACTAAGTTAAGACATAGTTAACCACTATACCAAACCAAGCACACGGAAAAGAGGAGACTGAAAATTGTTAGCTAATTGTCAATTAACAAATACTGTCTTTGATCACATATTATTTTTTCCTCAGTGTTGTTCAGTACCGAGAAGGGATAGTACACAGTAAACTGGTATTTCTAGCAATCCTCAGGCCACTCAGCACTGTGATTTTATTTACTGTGTGCTGTTCAAAGCCATAAGGGTATATCAGATGCTTCATCTCTTCCTGGGCCTTTACACGCTATTCTTCACAGTCAGAGCTCAGTTTTTCAGAAATACTCATTAAGTCTAGGTATGTCCACACCAAGCAGTGGAGTGCCGGACAAGCTACTCACAAAACTAGAAGCAGCATTATAAATGCATTAGTGTCGCATTGCATCTTGTCCTAGGGAGATGTTTGTGCCACGGTGTAAGAATCACACTGTTTCTGTGACTCAGACAAGTGTCTCCGCACGGGAACGCACTTTGCTGTTCAGCCATACCAAACTGCTCGAAGTTAGCAGAAGGATCTGGAACACAGTGTTGTCTTCTGTCATACAAACATGGGCTTATCTTCACTATGCTGTGAACAAGGAGATATTTTTCTTCCCATTTTAGGAAAAAGACTGTCCATCCTTGCTCCTATCTTGAAATATCTTCAGCCTGATTTTCCAGAGCAGTCAGTATTTTTATGGCACTTTAACCCAGAGTTCCTTTAGGCTCTCTTTGCAAATCCACCAGATTTTGCTTTCAGTTTCATGTTAAAATAATCTCATGTCAAAGCTGTATCGTGGTGTGGCCAGTTCTGAGGAAAGGTTAACAGCAAAAACCCAACCTAGACAACACATTACGAATTTTGTATTATTTCAGTGGAAATCCATGTCTCAGCCCAAATCCTTTAAAAAGCAAATTATACATTGTGTGTGCGATAACTGCACTCACTTTTCAGAGAAGAGAGTGAATGGCATTGGAGGACCTTTATTATTTTGCAGCAAGTGTCAGGCTTTGGCTTTAGAATATAATCCCACCTGCCTAATGAGCTCTAAGCGCACGGCTTGTCTCGCTGCCAACTGTGGCAACAGCAAGCTCTTTTGGCCGGCGGCACAATTGATAAGACGATCTGAGTAGTAAAAGGAAAGAAGCTAAAACCAGCAGTGTGACCGGCCAGAAAGCAAGGGTTAAGCTGAGGCTTTGCCATAAGAACGGGTGATAACATCAGTTTTCAATGAGACACGGGTAGAAGCAATACAGTAACAGGACGAAATCCTGCTTCGAGGAGGTTTGAAGATACAACAGGGAGCACTCGCCCTCTAGAGGATTAGTGACCAACAGCCAGCTCTCGCTCTTTCAAACTCCCAGATCCTTTATTGAATGGTGTGGAACGTTTCAAGTGCCCAAAACTCCCTCTGCAGCCCTTCCTCCTCCCTGGCCTGAGCCCTGCTGCGCTCCTTGGGCTCTGGAGAAGCTGGAGAGGAGGTGGCTGAACATGGTGTTCTTTTCCAGAAGCTGTCATAGGAAAAACTGCTATTGGTCTAAACACTAAAGCTGTCTGGAAGACAATTCAGTTATTTTTGGAACTACAAACTTGCAGATTGTGACTTTCCTGGAACAAATCAGAGCACTTTCCAATACTGTTTCTTGAGCAACAGCTATGCTGTGCTCTTCAATCTCACTTAAACTGGTGTTGTCATCCTTTCCTGTGGCATAGCCTCAGCTTGCCTCTTCTGCTCTTGTCCTTTCCCTGGCCAGCTCTAACTTCCCCACAGGCAGCACAAATCTCCACCTGCTTTCTCTTGCACTCTATAGTTTTCCTTCTACCTTCTCCACAGCCTCAAAAGGCCTGGAAGATGGGGGAGACTTGTAACTTTTCACTAATCCAACACCTGTTATCACAGGGACCTAAAATTCAACACCGCCAGTACCAGTTCCCTAAAAACCGAGCCATTAATTCATGTGAAGAAAGGAAAATTTGCCATCTGAGGAACGTGCTGGGTATAATAAAAGCTAAGGCTGGTTGTGGAAGACAAAGCATTTTTCAATCGTTCCAAAATCTAAGAGTGTTCCCAGGATCCTTTAGGCAAGGCTAAACTGATCATTTAAGAGAAAACTCTTAAATATGCATGACATGTAATAGCACTTTGGAAGCAGTTTGTACTTTTATTTTTGAAATATGTGTAAATTCAACCAGGGTTCCCTGAGGCCTAAATTTTAAGGCTCAGTTGAATTTTAATTGCTTACTAACAACATTATACAATTCTCCTATTAATCTTCTCTCAAAGCAAGTTTACCCATGAGATATTATTCCAAAGCCTATTTGTGTAAAATTGTTATTTTCGAAAATGAAAACATATTTGATTTCCTAGTTGGAGTTAATATCTTCTATTTTTAACAGTGTGTTAAGCAGGGTCAGAAAATGTAACTGTTGAGCTTTGCAAATAAATGCAGCCCTTCTTGTGATTTAATTACATCAAATCTCCCTCTGAAAGCTGTGGATGTACCAGAGGAAGGTTTGGGGGCAAAATTAGGACAGCAGAATGTATAATCTAGAACTGATGTGTTCTTTGTATGTTTGGTATTTTATTTAAATTGTTTGCACTTGTATGATATATACGTGGGTACTCGATACACTACATAGCACACAGGTAAATATTTTATCTTAGACAAACATGGTTATCTGAAGGCAATTATGTATGTTTGGTGAGATCTATTAGCGAAAGATAACCTACTGAAAGCCAGACATCTGTAAGCAGGCCTTGGGCATGTACATTCAACGATTTTTGCACGTACAGTGATTTTTCTAGTGACTGATGTTGTATCTGACATTCAGCATATACATTATTCCTTTTATTGAGAACTTTGTTGGTTCTGTTTTGAATGGCAAACTGCATAGGCTTGAGTTATCCCAACGGAAAAGCTTATCATAATAATGGCACACAAACCGCAAGAGGGCAAAAGCTTTGGCCCATAGCAGTGCTTCTGTATGCCAAGGTTAGACATTGTCTCATCTGAATGCAATTGTACCCTAAGTTATGTTTAACAGTTGAATAAGTCAAAGTTATGATCATGTTCACTTTTATGCTCAGTTGTTTCTCTAGGGATATAGCCTTCTGCCACTTACATGATGCCTGGCCTTAGGGTTTTTATGAAGTATTCATTTTATAGGGTGAATTGGAAAATAATATTTGATGCTTCAGAAACAGGGTGTGTCTTTCAGACTTGCTAAGTACAGAAATGTGAAATATATAGTATGGGTATAATGAAAAATATTATACATATTTTATTGCCAATAAGTGTGGGAGGCTTCAGGGATTCACTCACTATTCATAGCTACATATTTTCATTTAGAGTCTTCCAATATCTTTTTAATTCCCTTTTGTCATAGCCTCACGATTACATGCTGGAATTTTTCTGTTTGTGAGCACGTAGCCTGTAGTCATAGTGCAGTCCAGTACTGGCTATCATTTCTCCAGGTAAAATGAAAGGAAAAGCCAGTATACGAAACCTTGCTGTGCTATCCTATTGGCAGAGGGGCCCTTGATTTGATCAGCAATTTTCACATTCTCTTCATTCTCCATTTGATTGTGAAAGACAAGTGAAATGACCTTCCAAACAGATAAAAAGCTGAGTGACACAAACATTCTACATCAATTTGGTTTTTTTTTGTTTTTCAACAAAGTAGGAAACTGAAGCTACAATGCTAATTTCATTAATTCTTTTTACCCTGTTTTTGCTAAGATTTTTGTCAAAATGAGCAAAAGCAGGCTTTAGAGAATCCGCTCGTCCCGTGAAAGATTCATGCCTGAATTAGTTATCACACTCCCAAGAAAACTAACTTAAAAAAAAGAATTTATCAAAATGTGTAAAACCACCACAGAGGTAACTGAGAAGTCTTTGTTCAAACAAGATCCATTTGTTCAGAAAATCCATTTATGCAAAATAAATATTTCTGAAAATTACCTTGTTTTGAAATTCATAATGAAGGATTAAGATAAACACATACTTGAATTTCAAATATATACAAATAAATTCACATACCTATAAAAAGTGTGCCAATTTTACAGGAACTCCAGAGGAAGTTCACCCATATATGTCAACATATAGGTGCTGTGTGATTCTGACAGTGAAACTAATCTTGTTCTGGAGTCCCATCAATTAATTAATGAAATTCTATTAGGTTATCTGTAAAATAGATAATAATAGCAATATCAACTCATGCTGTCATTGAGAAACCCTGAAACTGAGACTCAATGACTGAAGTAGAGATTATAGTGATACAGGAGTCACTATTCACCTTTAGCAAGGCCAGGGTTTCTTTTTGTAAGTCAGTGGCAGAGTTAAAAGATTCCTGAAGTCATGACATACAGTCTTCAGTTTTAATAACTACTAAAGCCATCAAAAATAATAACTCGATTCTTTTTCATATTATTGGTGCAGGCAGACATCCAACACTAAGCTTCTGTAGTAGGTTGCCTTCAATTATTAAGCAGTAAAAGGTGGCAGGTCTTTATCAGGAACAGAGATGAAAGAGAATACTTTGCTTTAATACATGAAGGGAGAGACATGTTGCTGAACATAATGAACTGTATACTATGTGGAGTACATCATAATGGGCTCTTTATTTGGGTTACATGTGGAAGATGAAACAAATATGTTCATACATTCCAAAGACATCTTTTCAAAACTTCAAACCATCTCATTTCATTCACTTTGGATAATATTTTACATCTGACAAAGTATGAGATCATTCAGCAGATTAGGTCACATTGTCTTTTTGAAGACTTTATGGATTATTCAAAGGAAAGAGACTTACATGTCCCGAAAACTGTAAGTAAAATTAAAATGTGCTCAGTTCAGCAGCCTTACTTAGGCAAATGTCCCAGTGACACACAGCAGAAAGCCGCTGCTGCAGGAATGAGAGCTGTGTGTGTCCTGCCAGAAATGCCAGGGTCGACCAAGCTGCAGCTGCCCATCAGCCCCCGTGATTTTCTGGCTTTCCGTGGGTGCAGAGTGGTGATAACAGCACTGGTGTGCCTCCTCTTCCAGATGGTAGTGTTCTAGCTACAGAGAAATAGAAAGCACCCTAAAGAACAAAAGCCATAGGGCAACACTTCCCAGATGCTTCCTTTGTGAAATGCTGTTTACTTCAGTATGACTGACTACAGCATATGGAAGTTAGCAGGCATTGTCTGACCCACGGGACTTAAAGATTAACTGAAAATAAGGTTGTTGAGCAAATTTAAAAATTATGCACCCTTTTCAACATTTCTGAAGTGTTTTGACTCTGAATCTTCAGAACAATGACCCACATTTTAAAGTTTAACTTCAATGGTACAAAATGATGGCATGAAAACCAGACATTTAACAAGTCTTACAATGGTGTCTCATGTCTAGAATGTGATTATACGAGTTGGCCAACTGCAGCATCATGCAGACATTAACAGTGGAAGATACAGATGGTTTCTGCTTAGCATTTGTTTTTAATAACAAAGTGTAAGTCAAGTTGCATTTTGAGCTGCATTTTAAACAGCTGTGTAAGAGCTTGTACAAAATTGAAAACCAAGTATGACTTAAAATATAACGCTGCTTTGCTTTTCTCAGGAACAGTCGGTGAGCTGGAGAATGTTTTGATTACTTTAACTTGTAATCATTTGTACATCTTGGGTTTCTAAGAAAATTAGACTTGCAGCTCATGCTTTTCCTGTCTATCACTGCGTTCCCCTCTCCTCCACCAACTGACTAATTGCAACAGAACCTGAAGAGAGCAGAAGTCCCAGGGATATTACGTTCCATGTTTTGTTAAAAGAGACAGATGAGCAGCCGGAAAACTTAAGTGTTCAGATGAGGGAAAAGCAGGAAGAGCCCATCCATTATATGTTCAATTTGCCGAGCAATCTGTCCGTGCATCACTCCAAATCAGCCACAGCATATGACTGTGCACTGCTGGCATCGGCAATGCAGAATCATAGTAGGGATGAGAGGATCCTGAGGGCATTGCAATTCAGGGACAGATAATGGGAAATTGCTTTACTTCAATGTAATGGATGTAGCCAACAAGAAACAACATTTGGTGATACCTGCTGGTTGTGGAAGAACTTGTCTAAACACCTATGTCTTCACATAACGAACTTCTGATACCTAAAGCAGTCAAACATGGCATTTTTACAGCCACTGCTACTTCAACTTGTCAGAATAAATCCCACTGAGTACACTGAGTGTTCAAACAAGCATTCAAATAAGGAAAGTTGGAAATTCATACAGAATTGCTCCTCTGGCTATTGGAGTACAGGCCCTGGCTACACCATCCCCTGATGGTTCAGGCGACATAAACATTAATTCACTCTCAGGCTCTCTTTTGGAGTGAAACAGGCTCTCTTTAGTCCTGAAACAAATGCAGTAAGATTATGGATGCAGTTTGCCCAAAGAGCACTTCTAAAAGGCAGCTGGAACAAGACTTTACCTGGTTAGGCTGCCATCACCTCACACAACCATCTGACGTAATCCTGGGGCTTTGCAGCCTTGGATTTCTTCAAAGCTCTTTCTTTTCTCACACGCAGGGGGATGCTGCTCAGTTTCGTATCATAAAATCACTGTCCCAGTAAGCTCTATAACAGCTCTCTCACTACTTCAGGTAATTTAAACTGAAATTCCCCTCCCCTCAGGTATGTCTTAGGGCCACATAGGGACCAGAGCAGACCAAAGGCCAAGCATAGACCTTAATTTTTATCAACCTTCTCTGGCTTTGTAGTGAGAAGATGCTTTTTTATCATGGGGATGCCCTTTAACCCTGACACTTAAGTATGTAAAAAAAATGCAAGAATTCTGAGGATTCAATATTTTTTCTCTTCCTTCCCTCCTCTCCCCAACATGAAAGGTAAGAGATAACAAGAAACTATTCTTTCCAGCATGTGGCAGCTGAAACATAAACAGATGCAGAGCGGTATTCCAACTATTCCAGATAGCACCAGGCATGGACTAGATCCCTCCTCTTTTCAAAACACATTTCACTTGTAAACTGAGGCATACATTTCATGGGTTTTTTTCCCATTACTGCAGCTCTCCGGGATCTAGCATGTGGTTTTGCAGATATGGGCAGTGAGCTCACTTAAATGAAATCTTCAACTCTACATAAATTCCACAACTCTGTTACGCATACAATGTTCTTCCCACACACAAAGAGCACACTTTGGCCTGTATCTGTGCTATATGTGTACCTGCGCTGTTAAGGTCTTAATAAAGGCTCCCTGTCAACAGGGTGACGGAAGCAAGCCTGAGGTGCCTTGTCAGAGCTGTGTGAGAGAGCACATCTGCACAGCATTCATCTCTCGTCTGGCGTGTCTCACTCTGGTGCAACAAAGAAGTTAAGAAATGAAATATAACTCAGCTAAGGCTAAAAGAAAATTCATAAAAGCTGGATCACTCTACAGTATCAAGAAGTTGTTTACCCTCTTCTTGGTGTTGCAGACCATGGGTTACGAATGGGTCTGGAACAACAACAGTGGAATTTCTCAGCAGTGACGTTTTTGGTTTTCTCCTATGGGCAAAAATGGACTCTGATGTAAATCATGATTACCTGTGTTATCGCTGTCTTCCTACAGCACGTAACATTACTAATGCTTAAAGTGGAGGTATTCCCAAAGCGTTTGTAAGAGGATGAATGGAAAGACTGGTAAGGATACGTAAGCCACACAGCTGAGTATTTCTGAGTACTGTAAGAAACCAGCGAAGGAAGGTCCTTGCAAACAGAATTACCTTAGAAAATAAGTTATACATTTTTCAGACATGCTCTACGGAATAAAATGCTGCCACTTCGCTAATTCACGAGTCCCTGAGACTCATACTCCTTTGGCTGTCATTGTTAACAAGTGACTTGTACAGTTTGAATACAGCATTAAGTTGCAATTTGGAGGCAGCACACAAGTTGTGTGTGAAATTCTGCTTAACCCCTGAGAAACTGAGGTGTTGAGCAGCTTTCCACTCATACCTTTGTGATATTCTATAGCAACACTTTACAGTTAGTGATAATCCTTTGTAATATCCTGTTTCTTACAAATAATACTGCTGTGACATTAGCTTTCCTCACTTATATGTATACATAATATTACAGAACCATGCAATTTTTGTCAAACTTGACCCAACTCCTATCTCCCTTTTACCTTCCTCTCTCCTTCCTGTCCCTGGAAGTGTGAACTCTCACACTATTTGTTAGCAGGGTAAGCAATCAAAATATTTAAAACTTTCACTAAAGATACAGGGAAAGATGTGAAGGAGGGTAGTAAAATTATTTGAAATGTAAACTATTAAGTGAGGATTTCATCTTGACTGTAACCAGGTACTCTGGTCTACTTGAGATAAACCTTTATTCATGGCCTTCAGAAAAAAGCTGACAGGCAGATAGTTTTCTCATTATTTTGTCCACTGACAAAGCGCCATTTCTGACACACCAAAAGTATCTCCTTTAAATATCTGTCTTTCAGTAGACCTTGAGAGTAGCCTTTTTTTCATTTAACTTCTGCTGACTTTCATAAGAAGTTTTATGTTGCTTCTGACAACACGTAGTACAAGGCTGTGCAGAAAATCACCGGTCTCTCCCCTGGGAGGCTGAAGCAGTCACAGAGGAAATCATTTTTATTAACTTTAGCCTGAGAAAACCCTAGAAGAAAAGTGCAGGTGCAGGGACAGTGTACAGTCTGTGCAGGGAGAAATGCTGAGATCCAGGCGTGCCCGATAGGGGACACCACAGAAATTATAGTTTTCCAGCTGTAACAAGCATCTACTAAGTATTTTTCAGAGATTTTAACTTGGCAAAAATTGGGCCGTATTGTCCATGAAGATAAGAAAAGACGCACTCGAAAAGTGGGAGGGACCAACTTCTGCTGCTGAGGATAAGGAATGAAACTTCTTAAACACAAAATAGCATTTTCATCCCTGAACAGTCTTAGTTGATTTTTTTTAAAGAAACATCTTGTGCAGGCATGGGACTCTTTAGCCCAAATATTTAATTTAGATAAATTTGTAAGCCATTGAAAACAAAATATGTTTAAGGAAAATAACAGTAAGTAAAGGTATCTCTCGAGTCAAACACAGGATTCAATTGTCATCTCACTTTCACCAGTGGAAAAGCTCTTTGAAGTGATTACACAGAATTTATCACTAAATAACTGAAAGCAAAATTTGGTCATGGTAGTCCAAATGGTTTTATGTGATTTATCAATACAAGTCGATCAAGAACTTTTTTATACCTGTTATACTTTTACATGGCAGTGAGGTTTTCCTGAATGATCCTTTTCTTAAGATGCAAAAGTCATATTTACAAAATTATATACCTACATACACAGGTATGTATGCCTGTACATTCACAAAAAATATAATGTACTACTCTGATATTACCAGTGCAGCAGTAATCTTACACTGCAAGAGAATGAAGAAAAAATAGTGTAACAGATCAGTTTCTGTTCTGTTTCCCAGAAGAAAAGCTCTGATGTACAAAACACATCAAAGACAACAGCAGGAGAAAGAAAAAAATATTTTAAAGTTGTCTAAGGGGTAGTACAAAAGACCTCCATTTCATGATTAAATTTAAGTTTAGGAATGATGTTTGATGTATTTTGAAACTCTGCCCACTCAGACTGGCTAAGCTTGTGAAAGGCTGCCTGTCAAGCGCTATGTCAGCGATACGAAAACAGCCAGCCAGTAAATCATCTTTCCAATATAAACATCAACTAAAAATAAATAAATGTCTGCAGCAGAATGCCAGCCTGATGTTCCATTAAGATGAATGTTATAAACCATGAGGCAAACTAAATATTGATGACAAGAAACCTGTAAAAAGAGACAGTAGCTTATGGTCAAATCAGGAAACTGTTAGTAAAACTATGGAACTGAACAGTCAACAACTCCTGCAAGTTAACCTTGTTGACACCAATAACAAACAGTGAATATATGAAAATATTTAGAAATATTTGAAAATTGAACCATGCAGTGTAAACTCATGGTTCTATGTGAGTCTTAGAAGTACTTCTTTTCATATGTTCATTCTTTTGGGAACATTGCTCATTTTATGTTTATGTCATTGTTTGTTTTTAGCTTGAAAAAAATGTAAAAATCTCATTGGGACTGGTTCTTTGCAGTGTCAGAAACATATAGTTTCTAGAAACACATAGTAAAACATACACTGAAAAGAAAAATACACTGAAAAGAAAAATACACTGGAAGCAGCTCATCTAAAAGTGGTGTGACTTGATTTTAATCTGAAACAAATGCCGAAAAAAAAAAAGGACAAAAAACACAGGAGGTGAAATGGTAGAAGGCAGGGAGGAAATCAGGTATAATGAAAACAGGAAGCAAACAAATTGCATTTACTAGGTACGCAGCATCTGAGCTTTACATGAAAATTACTGGATCTTTTCACTAGCCTTAAAAAAGAATGAGAAAGATACGTAATTAAGACAGATGACAGGTTATACAGGTTAATGCACAACATCCCGACTTTAACTACAGCAAGTTATTGGCTTTTTTATTTAATTTAAAAATTAATGAAATGGGAAAATTACATGGAAAACACAAATGAGAACAGCAGAGGAAAGGCAAGGCGCTGGAGCCATCAGGAGCCATGCAGCTAGTGGGGAGGTCGGGGGCATCTGCCCTGGGGTGGGAGGGCAGCAGGGCAACCCAGTCATCCAAGGATGACAAAATCCCTAAGGTGGCCGATCACGGGTGGCAGCGGGAGGCAGACAGCTGCATGCTGGACAGAGAAAAGGAGGAAGAGGTCAGATGGTAGAGACAAAAATTCCCAGGATACTTTAAATTGTGATTTCTTCAGTTAACATCACAGCCAAAGATGGGCCCCGCATCTGTTGTTCGCTCTGGTGTTTAAAATCCCACATAGTCTCCTCTTTTGGCATCAGGCCTCTTATGTCTAGACAATTGGGGTCTTATGTTCAGGAAGAAGGGACTGGTAATTTGGTGGCCGTACTCCATAGATGATGGCCTTTTGGGAACCTCAAGAACGGGCAATGGGAAACCAATTAGTGAGTTACTATCTAAGAACCGTATTAGTTTGCAAAATGGAAGGAATGAAAGCCTAGGCATGTACTGGCACCTTCCTGGTGGGTATGACGACACCTTGTGCCAGGGGAGGTTTAGATTGGATATTAGGAAACATTCCTTCACCGAGAGGGTTATCAAGCATCGGAATGGGCTGCCCGGGGCAGTGGCTGAGGCACCATCCCTGGAGGTGTTCAAAAGACGGGTTGACATGGTCCTCAGGAATACGGTTTAGTGATTTTTATTTCTTATTTATTTTTTTGTCAGCATTAGGTTGATGGTTGGACTAGATGATCTTTAAGGTCCCTTCCAACCTAGACGATTCTATGATTCCCACCGAGGTCTCCATGAGGACAGTGACCGGGAGAAGCACATTGCCATCCCCGCTGGCTCATCTTGCTGCACGGGCACTGTGCAAAGGCCCTGTGCAAAGCCCCTGTGTGAAAAGCCCTGTGCAAAGGCCCTGTGTGAAAGCCCCTGTGCAAAGGCCCTGCGCGGCCAGTAAAGCCTCCACACACAGGGGCAGAACTGCGGGGCCAAAGCCTGGGTGAGTTTCCCATTTACGCCTGTTCACTTTTCTCCTTTTCCTCACAGAATCTTCACATGGAAATATTCAGATGCTCTGGCAGGAGACACAGCCCTGGAGGCTGCACACTCATCGCGGGTGTTGGGCTGTTGTGGTGTTTTTTTTTTAATTTGAAAAAGCAAACAACAGGCTCTACTCAAAGGTCGCCCCCTTTACAACCAACACTGCTCTTGATTTTCCTGGGAACTTCCTGAACAGGCAAAGACACTTCCAAGAGATTCCTTTCCCTCCCCGTCGCCTCCGAGGCCCCTCCCTGCCGGGGTCCCAGCAACCTCAGCCCCCACCGCCCAACCGCCCCCCCCGGCACCCAGC
>NW_015090864.1:11652101-11687023 GCF_001431845.1 Calidris pugnax | reverse complement strand
TCGGCCGAAGGACGGGGAGCGACGTGGTCCGGCCGGGACCAGGCGACCCGGAGCGGGCGGGCTGGGGCAGTTCCCGGGGAGCAGCTCCTGGCTGGAGGCCGGAGGCAGCCGGGGCCGGGCGGTCGCGGGGTTCGGGGCCGGGCGGTCGCGGGGTCCTGGCCCCCCCGGGCGGGTGTCTGTGGTGGGAGCCTGTTTGTTCTAAAGAGAAGTGTTATTTCAGGTCTCTGAATCAGAAGTCGTGGAGGTGGAGGAGCGTTCCCGCGAACGAACGGGCGCTGCAGTACAGGGTAGGCGAGCACATCCACGGGTTCACTGTGGAGCAGGTGAGCATCATCCTACAGTTCCCCTCGCTTTGTATAGATACGTTTTTCCCTTGGTTGGAACGTGCCTAAGAGAGGCCAGGAGGCTGCACACTAAATATTTGCACAGTTGCTTTGGGTGGTCAGTTAAAATTTTTATAGTGGTTACTTGTAGTTATCTCTCTGCAACTAAATTCTTTAGGTAACGTTATGCAGTACAGGGTGGGCGAGCGCATCCACGGGTTCACTGTGGAGCAGGTGAGCATCATCCCACAGTTCCCCTCCCTTTGTATAGGTACACTTTCCCTTGGTTGGAAAGCACCTAAGAGAGGCCAGGAGGCTGCACACTTAAATATTTGCACAGTTGCTTTGGGTGGTCAGTTAAAATTTTTATAGTGGTTACTTGTAGTTATCTCTCTGCAACTAAATTCTTTAGGTAACGTTAACACATGTTCTGTAGGGAGCTGATTCTTCTATGTCTGCTGCAGACGTTGAGCATTTGGTCTGGTCTTCGAAAAAATCCCCGGCAGATAACTGAACTTCACTGTGTGCTGTGTGCTTACATTCAAGTAATATTTTACCTCCTAAGCTGCTTTTAATACCTTTGTAAAGAACTTGCATGGAAATAATATGTTGAATTTCTTTTCACTTTTTTAAAGCAAAAAGCAGAAGCGGAGAGTAAAGGTAATTTGCAAAAAGTGGTTGTTAGTGACAGAGCTAGTGGTAGAATGTTTCTTTTGCTGCCCTAACCACTGGGATTTGAATATACGCCCTTTCTTTGTATTTCTCATTGATTTGTTCTGGTCTTAATATCTATACCAAAGAGTACATTGAAGTGTATTTTAATTGGTTTTTAAAGTTTTATTTTCCATTTTTCTTCCCTACATTCAAGTAATATTTTACCTCCTAAGCTGCTTTTAATACCTTTGTAAAGAACCTGCATGGAAATAATATGTTGAATTTCTTTTCACTTTTTTAAAGCAAAAAGCAGAAGCGGAGAGTAAAGGTAATTTGCAAAAAGTGGTTGCTAGTGACAGAGCTAGTGGTAGTGGATTTGAATATATGCCTTTTCTTTGTATTTCTCATTGATTTGTTCTGGTCTTAATATCTATACCAGAAGAGTACATTGTAGTGTATTTTAATTGGCTTTTAAAATTTTATTTTCCATTTTTCTTCCCCCCCCAACCCATAGGAACAAAGAACTTAGAGAGTAAAGGTAATTTGCAAAAAGTGGTTGCTAGTGACAGAGCTAGTGGTAGTGGATTTGAATATATGCCTTTTCTTTGTATTTCTCATTGATTTGTTCTGGTCTTAATATCTATACCAGAAGAGTACATTGTAGTGTATTTTAATTGGCTTTTAAAATTTTATTTTCCATTTTTCTTCCCCCCCCAACCCATAGGAACAAAGAACTTATTAAATAATGTATATGGCAGTATTATATCAAAAGTGTATTGTAGCAACAAAGTATTATGGCAGTATTGGATCAACAGACTAATCACTGCTCTATCCTCCGTGATTTATTTGACCTAGTTGTGCTCACACTGTAATACGGAGAGTAAAGGTAATTTGCAAAAAGTGGTTGTTAGTGACAGAGCTAGTGGTAGAATGTTTCTTTTGCTGCCCTAACCACTGGGATTTGAATATACGCCCTTTCTTTGTATTTCTCATTGATTTGTTCTGGTCTTAATATCTATACCAAAGAGTACATTGAAGTGTATTTTAATTGGTTTTTAAAGTTTTATTTTCCATTTTTCTTCCCCCCCCCCAACCCATAGGAACAAAGAACTTATTAAATAATGTATATGGCAGTATTATATCGACAGTGTATTGTAGCAACAAAATATTATGGCAGTATTGGATCAACAAACTAATCACTGCTCTGTCGTCCATGATTTATTTCACCTAGTTGCAGTCACACTGTAATACAAATGTTTTCTTCCAATGCAGGTGTCAGCTGTTCCTGAGCTGTTCCTGACTGCAGTGAAGCTCAGTCATGACAGTACAGGAGCCAGGTATCTGCATGTGGCTCGAGAGGACTCCAATAATCTCTTCAGGTAAGATGTTAATATATGTATAGCACATTCCATCTCAGCATCACCTTGTGGTTTCTAAATTGTAATCCAGTTTCATAATTGGATTTTTCTGTGATAACAAAGAGGATGGTGTTTCCTTTGCGGAATTTCCGTAGAGTTTTTCAGGTTGGAACAGGTGTCATGAGGCCTGTTGTTAAGTCTGTTGCTCAAAACAGGGTCAGTGCTTTATTCAGGTGCAGTTCCTTAGACATTTATCCGGAGGAAAATTTCTGAACACGGATGTTCTACAACCTCTCTGGACAACCTGTTCCCAATGCTTGACTGTATGGTGGGCTTTTTTTCTTTAATACCGAGTTGTGACCTCTGTTGTTTCAATTTATAAATATTGTCTCGTGTCCTTCCATCGTGCATATCTATGCAAAGAACCTGTCTTCATCATAACCTCCTTGTAGGTATTGGAAGGCAGTTATTGAGTCCCCTTGAGGCCTTTCCTTCTTCAGGCTAAATGAGCCCAGTCTCCTCACCCTCTTTTCACAGGGCATGTGCTCCAGCCTGTGACTATCTTTGTGGCTCTCCACCACTACTTCAAACTTATTATCATCTCTTCTGTATTGGTGAGCTGAAAGCTGGACCTTCTGATAAATTGCCTTAGAGTTGCAATATGTGAACTGGTTCTTTTTACCATAACCTTTTTTCTGAGCCTTTTGGCTAAAAAGGTGCGTAGTTATGTGCTGAAAACTTCTGTTTCAGCACATAACTTCTGGAAACCTCCAGAAGTAAAAGTGCAGAGGTTGTACACCTTCTAAAAGAGGAGACTGAGCACTCAAGAGTCTTTCTTAAGAACTGAGTAACTGCATCCTGCTGTATGCCCTGTTAGTTACCAGACAGTGTTAATGTTCCCCTAAGTCTCAGCTGCAGACAGGAGGTGGGTGGACTTCTCACCACAAATAACCTGTGCCTCTCCCTGCTCTCTCCTGCAGTATACAATTCCGAACCACTCCGATGGACAGCACTGGGGTCCCACACATCCTCGAGCACACTGTCTTATGTGGGTCTCAGAAGTATCCTTGCAGAGATCCATTCTTTAAAATGTTAAATAGGTCACTGTCCACCTTCATGAATGCATTCACAGGTGAGCCCAAAGTAAATAATACCACTTGAAATGCCTGAGGTTTTACTGCTGTAGAGCTGTCTGTCGGCTCTCCTTAATTTCCCTTTGGAGGGCCATTATTATTAGGTGTGAATATTGTGAGCCAGAGATTAAAAAACAAGGCAAGGCAACAAAATAGATCTTGTTCCTTTGGCAGTTACAAAGTCCCAATAGAGGTGGATCTTTATAGTATACAACAATGCATTTAATTACTTATATATATGGCAAAAGCAAAGTTTTCATAGTAAAATAACTGCAGTGTTAAACTTTTGTGTATTCCTTAGGAAAAATGTGTCACACTTTTGTGTATTCCTTAGGAAAAATGTGTCTTTTAGTAAGTTTCTTCTGTTCCAGTTATTTATGTAGAGAGAGTAAGTTTCTTCTCTTCCAGTTATTTATGTAGAGAAGAGATTAAAAATAAATGAGGGCAAAATACATCTCAGACTTTCTAAAATTCTGTCCTTTTTATGTTTGTTTATACACAGCTAGTGATTACACACTCTATCCGTTTTCAACACAAAATCCCAAGGATTTTCAAAATCTTTTGTCGGTGTATCTGGATGCAGCTTTCTTTCCATGTTTGCGGCAACTAGATTTCTGGTAAGATGTGGACAGCCTGAGACATGTAAACCTTAATTTAAAAAAAAAAACAAAAACCACAAAAAAACCAAAACAAACAAAAAATCCTCAAAACCCTGAAACTCACAACACTTCTGTTATTAATTTTTTCAGGCAAGAAGGTTGGAGGTTAGAACATGAGAACCCAACTGATCCTCAGACACCTCTAGTCTTCAAAGGAGTTGTTTTTAATGAAATGAAAGGGGCATTTGTAAGTTTTGTGAATTTTTGTTTTAAGATCTTACACTTGATGAAGTGGCTTAAGCTACGAGTTATCAATGGCGTTATTACACCAGAGATTCCCATTCCTCCTTTGTGAAATTTAAGCCCTGAGTAAAGTCAGCAATCTGTTACATGGTTATTCTTAAAGTTAGCCTGTTGAAAGTTTGTTTACAAATGAAAGAGCACCTTTCTAGTGGATTTTATGTAGAATTTTCTTTTAAATTAGGATATAACGTAGCTAGTTTTATCCATGTATATGGGACTACAGAACAAAATACTTATGCGAGAAGGAGCTCTTGTGTAAGTTAGAGCTCTGATGACTTACTATTGACCACCTTTTATTTTTAAAAATGTGTTTTGATGACTTTTACTGAAATGTGGTGTTTTCCTCTTAAGACAGATAACGAGAGGATATTTGCACAACACTTGCAGAATAAAATCCTTCCCGATCACACTTACGGTGTAGTATCTGGTGGAGATCCGTTATGTATTCCTGATCTTACATGGGAGCAGCTTAAACAGTTCCATGCCACACATTATCATCCAAGCAATTCCAGGTATCTGAGATTTGTGACTGCTCACTAGGTTGTATAGTGTGTTAGGACTGTGTTTGTATTTTTATGAGGGAAAGCCAGCAATACAGTGCTTCCATTCTCATGGCCAGCAGCTTAGATAACCTGTGCCCTCCAGCAGCTAGGACACCACTGAAACAAGGAGTTTGCTCTAGGGAGAGAAGTGAAGGGTGAATTGGAAGCAGAGAGATGGCTGATTTGCTAGAGTACGTCTGCCTGCTTAATTATGAGTATTTGTTTTGGGGATTTTTGTTTACAGATGTTTCACCTTGAACTCAAATGGCTTTCAGGGGGAATGGAACATACTAATAAGTATTTATTGGCAATTTTAGGGAGTTACGATACAAGTAGCGCAAATGAGTCTAAGGGTTCCTATCTTCCTTCAAGTCAACCCAGATTAAAAATTACAAAAACAAGTTACAAATGAACGGCGCAAATGAGTCTAAGGGTTCCTATCTTCCTTGAACTCAACCCAGATTAAGAATGGCAAAAACAAGTTATAAATGAACGGCTGTTCACTTGTTCATTACTGTATCAGGTTCTAAATAATGGATATTCATTTGAGTCAGATACTAATTCTGTTGGTACTAATAAGGTGTTCAAGCTAAAAGTAAATTTGAAAGTGATATGGAGGGAAATCTATAGTACCCTTGTTTCTTCTGTACCATATTTGTGGTCAGTGTGTTAGTCTGGCTAATTCATTTATGGAACATAAGCTTGTGTCATGATAATGAATTTGCTATTCTTTGTTTTTTCTCATCATCACATGTATTCTACTGTACCTGTGTTTAGTTTTTAATTGGGGAGTAACATTTACCTGAGACATGCCTCATTCTTGTATTTGATCCAGAGGAAGTCACCAGTGTTTCTTGTAGATACAGGACTCTGCTTGGTAGACTGACCCACAGAACCCAGCCGTGTTTTATAGATCAGTTAAGATATGGATCATCGTTTTTATACGTTATATGTGAAGACCATAAGAATCTTGTCCTTGGAAACTTTAAGGCACTGGGATTCTGGCTTCAATCACTAATAGTTTTTCTTGGAACATTACATATTGTTGCAACTAAAGAAATTCTAGTTTTTCATGGTCCCCAAAGCATAAAACAGAATCTGGAAAAATATGGAATTTTACCAGGAGATATGTGAGTTTTATGTATGTGGCAAACTGATGGTCTTTAACCCAGGGGTCTTACAAAGCATATTCCATTCTAGATGTGACTGAATCTCTGGAAAATACAGGACATTCAGAATATAATAAAAGCTGTTACTATAAATTTCATGTCAAGTCTGATGCTTAATCCCAGTCTTTCGTATGAAATGCAGGTTTTTCACTTACGGTAATTTTCCACTGGAGCAACATTTGAAACAGATACATGAGGAAGCATTGGTAAAATTTGAAAGAATTGAATCAAAAACTGATATCCCGAAACAGAAACTCTGGGAAAAGCCTGTAAGTAAAAAAAAAACAAAACAAAAAACCCTAATGCACATCCAGTCTTGGAATTGCAGAAACTGAATATAACAGGTTAACGTTTTAGCCCAGCCTGCTGGAGTTCTGTTTTTTAATTTAGAAGTGTGTTTGTGTGTAAATGAGCTGAAATGTTTTTATTTTTGGTTACAGCAGGGAGAAACTATATTTACTTATGAGTTTCAGTAATGTAACAATTGCAAGTGTCTCAGCATTTGGAGCACTGAACCATTTATTAATGGAAAGCTTTTAGTGCTACTGTTAAAAATATTGATGCTTAATGTCAGGAAATGGTACCTACATTTCCAAACCGTGGTGTCAAAAATAACATTTTCCATTCTCTCCCATCACCCTCCCTGGCTTGTCCGGAAGTGTAAGTGTTTCTTTGAAACCCAGCTCAGTGTTAATTATGGGCAGATTTTCTTCATCCTCTTCTCTATTCTCCACTTGTAAAAAAATGAGATACCAATTATGTTTGTGTATTTACTAATGAATATCAAACTTACTCATGATTATCTGTAAAATTACTTTAAATCTTGGGAAGGAAGATGCTATGAAGATACAAGCAGTCATTTGTTATTTGTAACTTCTGCTCTGAGTTTAGTTTGTGTCAAAGGTATTTGTTATACTTCACAGAGAGAAGACAGTGTAACATGTGGCTTGGACTCGTTTGCTACTGATCCTTCCAAGCAGACAACTGTCAGCGTCAGCTACTTGTTGACGGAGTAAGTGTATCAAAATGAAATTCTGAATCAAAGGCTTATTTTAGAACTATAGCAAAATGCGGGTTTATTTCATGTCCAGGCTTATTTTAGAACTATAGCAAAATGCGGATGTATTTCATGTCCCCCAATCCCTTCTCATAAATATCATCTTTAAGTTAAAGAATGTCATGGGAAAGCTAGACAAATCCTGTAGTAAATGAACATTTAATTGCGAAGTAGAATTTTTCATTCTTTATCAAATGGACATAAGGAAAATCATCATTACCTTGCAGAACTGTTCAGTGGATTAGATTTAGGGGAATGCTGGCTTACTGTCCTTCAACTTCCTTCCGTGTGCAAACTTTTCTGTATGACCCTACTTTTAACTTTATCTACCTTTTCAGCCTAATTTAACTTGCTTTACTGTTAGTTTTGGTAAGTGAAAGACACAGAACTCTTTTAGTTCCCTAAGGTTTTGTGCAGTGTTTATAACTGACAATTGTTTCTCCCTCTACATTGTTTTATAGAAGTAATTCTGAAATGGATGTAGTGATGATACTGGGTGTCCCATATCCATTGCTTGATGTTTTTTAAGAGCTATTAATTTTTCTTCAGTATTACAGACACTTTTGAAACATTTACACTAAGCCTCTTGTCTTCACTGTTGGTTGATGGGCCGAATTCTCCTTTTTACAAAGCCTTAATTGAGTCTGGTGTTGGTACAGATTTTTCTCCTGATGTTGGGTAAGTGTTCAAATTTACATTTCATCACTACAAGCAATAGTAGAAAAGTTACAAACCACTTTTAAGTTGGGAGAAGTCGTCTCTCATACAGGCCGTTTATGCCAGAATAATCTTACTTTAAAATGTTAAAACATCTTAAGGGTTTCTACTGATGAACTGTAAAACATTCCCAACTGTAATTTTTGGCTCTTGAAAATAATTCAGTAGAAGCTATATTAGTTTAAACAAAGTTGTACTTTTTAAAGCCTATGAATAAGAGAAATTGATAGATAAAGGCATGGTATACCTTCAGTGCCCTAATTTACTAAGGGTTTTCATCTTGACCATTTAGTATTACTCAGAAGAATTCACTAGCTTTCCTCTGTACTGTGATACCTTTGCTTTTTTGCTTTAATTCTGTGATTTAATAGTAAGTGGGTTTGGCACAAATGTGCTGTTGTGCAGTTTGGTGCGATTAACTTGCCGTCACCTCAGTACAAAAGGCTATTTCTGCCAACACTTACTCAAACCGTAGCTCTTGGAGCGGGTCTTCTGAGCTCTGCGCTGCAGGCTGAGGGTGAGTGGAGTCATTGGCTTTTGTTGTCAGCAGAAAGAAGCGCTTTTAGGGCATGATTCATCTGACTGATTTTTAGACTTGAGGATTACAAAAATCATGCCTTCGTCTCTGCTGGCTGTCTTGGATGTTTGAGTGGGAAACCTTCATCTATGATTTTTAATGCCTTAGGGTACTGTGCTGGCTTGAAGTGTCTCTGTGTGAAGTCACGGGCTTCCTGTGAGTCCTGTGGTTTGCATGCCAGTGCCATGCAGGCATCTTAATCTCACAGGGTGTGGCAGTAGAAATCCATGTTTAGACACCAAAATAGTGATTCAGTTGTTTTATGTTTTGTAGCTTAACTATATAAATAGGTGTTGAACCCTACATTAAATTGGCTTTAATGTACCTTGGTGACTGTGCTGATGAATCAATCTAGAAGAACAAATTTGATTCCAGAGATCAGTGTTCCTGAGTCTGCCATTGGATTCCTTCTGTGGTTTTTAGACATGGAATAGTGGATGTTTAGAATTGATGAGCACGTATTGCTTTTTGGTTTTTGACTTTGGTTCGAACTGCTAGGTGTTCTGTGTTTCTGCAAGTGTCAATTTGTCTCTCTAAAGATGAGTTCTTATGGTTAGAAGTGCCTGACAGCTTGGAAAAAATCCTTTACTTATTTTTTAAGCACCGTTGAAAATAATTGCAACAAACATGGAACACTTCACATTCACCACTTACTTTACAAATACTGCTTTAAAAGTACACATTTAGAAGATGTGTCCCACTCACCTGCCAAAGTAGAATGTATGTGTTTGGTGTTATAGGCAGCTATAATTTTCACTTTGAAAAAAGAGACTTCTTTAGTGGAAAGAACTTGCAGATTAATGGGAAGATGAAATGAAAAGACCAGCTTTTCTTCTGTACCTGTTTTTTCTTTCTGTAATATCATATGCTTTATGTTTTCTTAACAGTGTGCTACTACCTCTGCAGTAGAACAAAAAATGCTTTTAAGTTCTCTTTTTTGCCTCTTTGGTAGTTATTTTAAAATCCTGTGTGTGTATGTGGAAATGATGGGTGTTTTTCCTCCTCTTCTGCCTTTGCTGGCAGGTTTAGTGATTAAGTTCTAGTACTTGTCACTGACTTGAATGTGTTTTATTCTAGGTTTAATGGCTCAACGAGAGAAGCTTATTTCAGTGTGGGTCTACAGGGTATTGCTGAAAGAGACATCGATACTGTGAAACAGATAATTGCTAGAACTGTTGATGAAGTTATTGCGTGAGTAATGCTAAATTTTTGAGAATATTGTTCTTTTATACAGTCTTTTACAATTAGATATTAATAATACAATAATATATAGACATAATAATGCAGGCGTATATATAATAATGTTCCTTAAAAATTGAGTTATATTAAAATAAATGCACCAAAGAATCAGTAATATTGTTCAATACTGTTAAAGCTTGTATTTGCTACTTCCTCTATTGTAGCATATTCATCAGCATAACATTCAGGAGTTTAATGATATTAGTGCAGTTTCACTAAATGACACAGCATGATAAGATTATTTCATATCAATTTTAATTCAGTGTGGAAGACATTATGTTGTAATGCTTCCTTTATCGATGTTATAATTCATTTTCATAACTTCACTTAAAGTGATTAGTGTTAATGGATATGACTTCCTTCTCTCATCACCCCTTCCCAAAGGAAAGGATTTGAGGAAGATAGGATTGAAGCTCTTCTTCACAAAATCGAAATCCAGCTGAAGCATCAGTCTACAAGTTTTGGACTTGCCCTGACATCTGTAAGTCTGTATGTGCCTGTGTGTGGTGCTTTTTTAGGTATGGATGAGTAACTTACTGTCTACACCTTTATGAAATATGGGGTCATTTTGTAGACTCTTGATATGTAAAACTTTTCACTTAAGGACTTTTCCATCTCATGTGCATCTTCCTTCTTTGCAGTAGCCTTGAAACTACCGCTGCACTCCACACTATATGACTGAATCAGGCAGCGAGCCTGTTGTCTTCACCTGAATACTAGCTTTGATTGCAGTAGCACTGACTACTTCTGTAAGGGAGGCATGCCATACTGCCTCTTGGAACTGTGTGTTTTGGCCACATACCTGTGTATCTTTAAAAGTCAAATACAAGGACTGTGTTTTTCTATGGGATTTAAGATTCTACTGCTGTCATTTAATTTCAAGATTCACAAGTAAGAATTTACACTAATTCAATTCTTGGCTTATAATTTTGATACCAAAGCTGTTACAGAATATGTTTTCCACAGCAAAATGTGGAGTGTTTAAGAAGTCTGCAAGTCATTTTAAATTTGGTGACGAGTTAGCTGCAGTATTTGCATTCATAGCAGAGGTACTCCACCCCTCTGATCATTTTGTGGCCCTCCTCTGGACCCGCTCTAGCAAGTCAATGTCTATCTTGTACTGTGGGCTCCAGAGCTGGACACAGTATTTCAGGTGGAGTCTCAAGAGAGCGGCCTAGAGGGGGAGAATCACCTCCCCCAATGTCCTGGCCATGCCTCTGTTTTATGCAGCCCAAATAAGATTGGCTTTCTGGGCTGCAAGTGCACATTGCAGCTTCATACCTAATTTTTGATCTACCAATATCCCCAAACCTTTATCTACAGGGCTGCTTTCAAACCATTCATCATCCAATTTGCACTGATTACTGGTCAGAGCAGCATAGAGGGGGAGAATCACCTCCCCCAATATCCTGGCCATGCCTCTGTTTTATGCAGCCCAAATAAGATTGGCTTTCTGGGCTGCAAGTGCACATTGCAGCTTCATACCTAATTTTTGATCTACCAATATCCCCAAACCTTTATCTACAGGGCTGCTTTCAAACCATTCATCATCCAATTTGCACTGATTACTGGTTGTTGCCCCAGCCCAGGTGCAGGACCTTGCACTTGACATGAGGTTCACAGGGCCTCATTCCTCAAGCATGTTGTGGTCCCTCTGGATGGCATTCCTTCCTTCAGGTGTATTAACTGCACCACTCAGCTTTGTGTCATCTGCAAACTTGCTGAGAGTGCACACAATCCCACTGTGTCGTTAATAAAGGTATTGAACAGCATTGGTCCCAATACAGACCGCCGAGGGACAGACATGACTTGTTACTCTTCTCTATTTGGACATTGAGACATTGACCGCAACTGTTTGGATGTGGCCATTGAGCCAATTCCTTATCCATCGAGTAAGTCAAATGTGCCTCCAATCTTCTCTATTTGGACATTGAGACATTGACCACAACTGTTTGGATGCGGCCATTGAGCCAATTCTTTATCCATCGAATAAGTCAAATGTGTCTCTCTCCAGTGTGTCATCTGCAAACTTGCTGAGAGTGCACACAATCCCACTGTGTCGTTAATAAAGGTATTGAACAGCATTGGTCCCAATACAGACCGCCGAGGGACAGACATGACTTGTTACTCTTCTCTATTTGGACATTGAGACATTGACCGCAACTGTTTGGATGTGGCCATTGAGCCAATTCCTTATCCATCGAGTAAGTCAAATGTGCCTCCAATTTAGCAACAAGGATGTTGCATGGGACTGTGTCAAAGATCACAGAATGATCACAGAATGGTATGGGGTTGGAAGGGATTTCTGGAGATCATCTAGTCCAAACCCCCTGCGAAAGCAGGTCCTCCTAGAGCAGGTTGCACAGGAACATGTCCAGGCAGGGTTTGAATGTCTCCAGAGAAGGAAATTCCACCACCTCCCTGGGCAGCCTGCTCCAGTGCTCTGCCACCCTCAAAGAGAAGACATTTCTCCTCATGTGTAGGTAGAACTTCTTATGTACAAGTTTGTGCTCATTTCCTTTTGTCCTGTCACTGGGCACCACTGAAAGATCTTGCGGAAGTCAAGATAGATGACATCAGTTTCTCTTCTCTTATGCACCAGTGTGGTCACTCCATTGTAGAATGTCACCAGATTCATCAGGGACAGTTTGCCTTTAGTGAAGCCATGCTGGCTGTCACAGATGGCACTGTAATTTTAAACCCTGTGTAGTAAGAATTACCTAACTTCCATACTGTGTTCCAGTGCTGTGCTAGCTTTACAATTAGAAGGGCTTTCCTCTGTGTGATGTATTTATTTAAAAGACAGACAGGTGAACAATGGGCTGAAGGGTGGGGCTCAAAGGATTCCAGTAAATGGAACAGTAACATCTGGCTGGTGGCCAGCGACTAGTGGTGTTCCCCAGGGCTCATTTTTAGGGCCAGTGCTTTTCGATGTTTTTATCAACACAGGAGTTGAGTACACATTAATTACATTTGCTCATGATACTAAACCAGGAGCAGTTGTCAATTCCAAGGATAAAGAAGGTTGCATTCAGGACAGTATAGCTAACTGGCTGAAAGAAGCAAATGTCCCACTACACTCAGCATTGGTGTGGCCTCACCTAAAGCACTGTGTGCAGTATTTGAGCTTCACAATATGAGAAGGACATAAAAAATATTAGAACATGTCCAAAGGAGGGCAGCAGAGATGCTGCAAGGAGCAGTGAGCATGATTTATGAGGAGCTGCTGAGGATACTAGGTTTGTTCAGCTTAGGAACGAGGAGACTGAGGGGTGACTTCATTGCTGTCTACAACCTCGTGGTGGGGAGTGGAGCAGGGGGTGCTGGTCTCTCCTCTCTGATGTGTGGTAACAGGATGTGAGGAAATACCTTCAAGCTGCGTCAGGGAGGTCCAGATTGGGTATTAGGAAAAAGTTCTTCACAGAGACGGTGGCCAAGCACTAGAACAAGGTCCACAGGTGTACTGGTTTTGGCTGGGATAGAGTAAAATATCTTCACAGTAGCTTGGATGGGGCTCTGTTTTGGATTTGTGCTGAATACACAGAAATGTTTCAGCTATTGCTGAGCAGCACTTATGCAGCATCAAGGCATTCTCTGTTTCTCTTGTTGCCCCACCAGTGAGGAGGCTGGGGGTGCACAAGAGGTTGGGAAGAGACTGACCAAAGGGGTTTTTCGTACCTTGTGATGCCGTGCTCAGCAATAGAAGCTGGGGGAAGATGGAGGAAGGGAAGACATTTGGAGTCAGGACGTTTGTCTTCCCAAGTCACCGTTAGGCGTGAAGGAGCCCAGCTTTCCTGGAGATGGCTGAACACCTGCCTGCCAATGGAAGTAGTGACTGAATTCCTAATTTTGCTCTGCTAGGATGCCCAACTTTTGCCTTACCTGTCTGTATCTTAACCCATGAGTTTTCTTACTTTGACCCTTCCGATTTTTCCTCCCATCTCATTATGAGGGGAGATGGGCTGGCTGGGGTTAAACCATGACACCAAGGAAGTGGTCATGGCCCCAAGCCTATTAGTGTTCAAGAAGTGTTTGGGCAACTCTTCTAGATAAATGGTTAAACCTTTGTATTGCTTACTGAGAACCAGCACTGAGTTGTTAACGGCCCCATGGAAGTCCCAGATAAGGAATGACTTATTTTAGGAGAATTAACTGGAGCACATTATAAAAGAATGCTATTCTTTAAAACACATTAGGGAATTTCCACAGAATAGATAATAATAGATAGCACTGAAAAAATCTGGAAGGCTTGTGATACCTGCTTGTAATTAAAGAAGTAAGAAAAGAGAAGGTGGTTTTGACAGTTCTGATGCATTTGTTTTCTACATGCTTTTAAGGGCTTTTTATATCAAATGTCTTGAGATTTTTTTATTTTGCTTTGTTTCATTTTTTTCCCCATTCACACAGAGTAGAAATGGAGGAGGTTTTGATATCTTACCTTTTGGTGTATTTGAAGAACTTTCAATAGTGACTTGAGCAAACTTAATAGCATCAAACAAGAGAATAAAACTAGGATAACATCCTTCCAAAAGAAATATCCCGGGGATATTTCTGAGTATTTAGTATTTTCTTTTTTCCAAGTCCTGTCTATGTTACATGTTTGATTTACTTTATTATAAATCATTTCATCTGACTGATACAATAAATGAGTAGACTATAATATTTGTGCATGACTTTGTCTCTACTCCCTGTTCCTTTTTTCCTTCTTTTTTGGGTGCAAAAATGAATTTATTTTAAATGGGAGAAGGGAAAGAATATTACAATAGATTTCTAGAATATAGGTATACACACCTATGCAAAAGAAAGGGGGGAAAAAGGTGGTTTAGTATGATAAAATTAGAGGAGAGAATGGCGAGAATAGGGAACAGGTGATGATGGAATAGTCCTTTAATCTGAACAAAGATTTCAGCTTTTTTTTTTTTTTTCTGCTCCAAATATATTAGAACTGCTCATTATATGTCTGCTGTTCAAATATAAGTGATAAGGTGGTTATGGAACATGGATGCTGTCAGTTATAGAAATTCAGATGGATTGTCCTGCTTACCTAATTATTCTTTCCCATTCAGTATATAGCCTCCTGCTGGAATCAAGATGGGGATCCAGTGGAGCTTCTGAAGATTGCAGATAAAGTCTCTCGGTTCAGGCAGTGCCTTAAAGAAAATCCCACATTTCTTCAGGAAAAAGTTAAAACGTATTTTAAGGTAGGAAAACTCATGGAAGAATATCTGAAGTATTAATTTTTAAATTTATGGTTTTGTATTTAAAATTAAACTGAATCCTAATTTTTTGTGACCTGTTTTTAGGTCTATTTTTAGATGGAGATGAACAGCAGTGCTTTTCAATGAAGTGTGTTGATTTTAAGTGGTTGAAGTGAGAACTTTTCAAAACTGGAAAAATTGGTTGGTTAGACATTTGGAAACATGCGATAAAATGCTAATGTTTTATCAACTGTGATGCCTGATGCTATAAAAGGGGCACATTGGTATTTCCTGATGAGAAGCTCAAACATAGAGAATTACAGACCTGGTTATGTGTTCCTTAGTCTTGGCATAGCAAGATGTATCTCTTCTTCCTTGAAAAGTCGTTGGTTATAAGTAGGATTGTTCTGGTGCTCCTCATGTTAGTGCTAATTGCTTTCTGCTCTTTTCCTTATTTTCCTCTCCATATGTTTTACTGGAGCTCTTGAAGAAATAAAACCAGTTAAGGCATTGAATAGTTCTGAAACCCTGAATTAGCTAATGCCAGAAAGAAAAAATCCAGTGATAGCAGTGCAAAAGTGGGTTTGGGTTTGATGTTATTTTTTGGTGTTTGTTTGATTGGTGGGGTTTTGGTTTTTTGTTTTTCTTTTTTCCCCCCAAATTGTTCAAGTTGTTTTGAAAGGTGTGTCTATTACAGGTAACTGCCAACCTGATTTAATAGTGAGCAAATGCAGGTTCTCATATATTCACAGGCAACAAGAGGCAGTAGCATTAATTGAAATCTGTTTTCCTAAAGGCATTATTAGTGCCTGGAAGCAGTAGGGGGCTGTTGATGTTTTGTAGGGAAGAAATACAGATGCAGTATTTAAGAGAATGCCCTTTACTGTGCGGTTCTGCTGAGGGGGCTAAGGCAAAAACATGACTCAGTAGGAAGTAATGAGAACAGTTGGATGTTCTTATATCAGAAGATTATTATGTTGTACATTGTTCCTGGAGATTAATAAAGCAGGAAGGCCACAAGTGAGGGAGACAAGGCTATTCATCCTGTGCATTTTACTATGTCTAGTTAATTTTGCATTTTCCTCTACTCTGTACTAAATCAGGTTTCTGTAGTTTTTCCACATAAGCACAGCGGAGATAAACTCATAAAACAGAATCCGATTACATTGTCCCAAATTGTTGGCAGTATCTGCCAGTGACAGATGTTGCTTTTTGACTTCTACTTTGAAATGGGCAATTTTTGAGGTCACTATCTTTTGAATAGCCTCCCAGTATTATATAAAATGGGAGCTGCTTGAGTAATTTTGTTATTAAAATTCCACAGTCTGCTATAAACAAAAAGAAATTCAGCAGCAGTTGTGACACTTGCATAATGCATGGAGTTCTCTGGCAGCAAGGCTGATGTAAAGCATTTCTGAGCAGGATAAGGCACGCACATTTTGCATCATATGGGATCTCTCTGCACTCAAGCTTGGGCAGGTTGAAAGAGGTGTTTAATGAAACCCTCCTGCACTTAACCAGATTCCCTATCTTGGAACATTCTCCAGATAAACCTTGTGGCATGCTGCTCTATAGCGTTATGTACAGTTGTTTAACCTTGATTTAATTAAACTAATGAGTACCGTGTGCTGTTGAGGGATTCTAACTCTACTAAAATTTCACAGAAGGTTGTTCGTGCTTGTTCTTGTGGTAAGCTGCCTCTTTTCCCCACCCTTGTAGCAGACTGTTTTGTATGAAATGAAGAGTTCAAATTGCCTGTTCGTGATACTTTTGATAACCTGCAAGCCAAATGGTGCACAAACTGTTTATATCTGCTGCTGATGAAGCGATAATCTGAGGCAAAACAGGAAAAAATTTTTCTCAAAATTAATAACGTTTTGTTTTGGAATATATTTCTGCAGGATAATCCACATAGATTGACTCTGTCAATGAGTCCAGAGGCAGACTATCATGATAAACAAGCAAAAATGGAAGCAGAAAAGCTGGAAAAAAAGGTCAACGCTCTTTCTGAAGAAGAAAAAACACAAATATATGAAAAAGGTTCAACTTGCTCTTTCATATTTTTATTTCAGTAACTGCTTAAAAACAGAGTCAGTTTTTTAGCTGACATTCTGTAGAATATCTTAAATTCTGAGACAGGATGACATTTTTTTTTCTATTGGAAGTTTGTGTATGTGTTATGGGGCCATGCAGTGTGTAGTGTTTACACTGCAATGCATGATTGGTATATAAAACCATTAGTTTTAACACTCAAAAATAGAATGATCAATGTCTCCAGTAGGACAGAATAAAGGGAATAGTTTTAAAATATCAATCTGCTTGTTCTTTCCCATGTTAACTTGCACTAAGTACAACATGAATTCCACCGTTTTCCTTGAAGCTGTTTATTTTTGAGCATATGAGGTCTGGTCCATGCTCCTGTAAAACATATTTTGTAATTTTATTTCTTTTTCTACTTAAAAAGCCTAATATAAAATTAATGTTGTGTTTAACTTATTCTGGGCAATAACTTGGAAACCCTGAGTAGTCATCTAAATTTGTGAAAACAGTGATCCAGTCACAGAAATCCTCCAACAAAATGGTGTTAATCTTCTGCAGCTTTGGTATTAGGCAGGGAATAGGGGAGCAGAAAATCAGATGAGGCTTTCTACTTGTGAAGATAAATTGAAGAGTACTTGGGAGGCGACCAGCTAGAATCTAAAAGACGCTGAAATGAAAAATTAAAGACAATAATTTAGCTTCATCAGTGTAATGACAGCACTTGAGTAAGAACTGGGGAATGGGTTAGAAAGAAGCTTTTTACCTGCATGGTCTGGGTTGCCTGGGTTGGTGTCCACAGGGGGGTGATAGATCCCACTTTGTCAGGGTTTAAATTACATATTATTGTAAACAGGATGTGAAGGGGGGATTGGAAAGAGAATTTACAGAGATACAGTGTTCTGTTTGCTGTTGCGATGTGATAGTCTGCAGAATTTTTCAGTAAAATATTTGAAAGAACTGTTGATATGCTGAAATGAAAAATTAAAGACAATAATTTAGCTTCATCATTGTACTGACAGCACTTGAGTAAGAACTGGGGAATGGGTTAGAAAGAAGCTTTTTACCTGCATGGTCTGGGTTGCCTGGGTTGGTGTCCACAGGGGGGTGATAGATCCCACTTTGTCAGGGTTTAAATTACATATTATTGTAAACAGGATGTGAAGGGGGGATTGGAAAGAGAATTTACAGAGATACAGTGTTCTGTTTGCTGTTGCGATGTGATAGTCTGCAGAATTTTTCAGTAAAATATTTGAAAGAAATAACTGTTGAAAGAAAAAACTGTTGAAAGAAAATGCTAAACTTCAAATGCTTGTGTTTTTCTGATCTGTGTCACATCAGTAGTTTTAACAGCACTTTCACTAGAAGCTGGAAATGACAAACATATTCTGCTCTCCTTGCTAGGTTTGGAATTAATTGCTCTTCAGAGCAAACCCCAGGATACCTCTTGCCTCCCAGCTCTAAAAGTGTCTGACATTGAGCCCAAAATCCCCTTCACTGTGCTGGAGACAACACTCGCAGGTTGGTGTCACCACTATTTTATCCTCAAAAGAGCAACACTTGGATTATTATCCAGCTGCTTGCCCAGCTCTTGCTCTTTTTTGCTCTTTACAAAGCTTTGTACTCTCTTTGTTGTCCATAGTTAGGATCCTTTTCCTCTAGTCCACCACCCACCATCTCTGTGGTGGACAGTTTGTGGTGGATCTGCAGAGACTTCTTGCTGTTGCCTCCGAGGGGCGATGTGGGGCTGTTCTGGGCTCCAACCATCACCCGCCCTTCCCAGTGATCTGGTGGCAGTGCTCCTGATGGCAGCTGCCTGCTGCCTGCTTACTCACCCCCTGCCCTGCCCTGCTGTCGGAGGAGTCTCTGGGCTCTTGAGCAATCTCCTCACTTGCCAAAGACTTACCCAGGGCGCAGCACTCCGGGCAGCTCGTGCAGGGAGCTCTCCTCCCTGCTTTCCCTTCCTCCCTGGCGTGTACAGAATATGATGTACAGGAGCCCTGGGGAAAAAAAAGTAGTAATAATTGTCATCCTTCATAACTTTCATGCAAATTTCTCCCTGCTTTGCCAGCAGCTACCCTGTGGATTGACAGGAAACAAGAAATTGTGGTTCTCAATTTTGATACTGTTCTGTTAAAATCTTGCAGGTAACACTGCTCGGCAGTGTATTTCTAACAGGCACTTTCCTGCAAAAATTGCCAGCAAGTATCAAGTACTGTATAATTTTGATACTAAACCGACCTGTTCTTTTGAAAATCCTAGTATTTATATTCTAATGTCCTGATTTAGAAGGGAATGTGTGGTAACACTGCTTGGCAGTGTGTTTCTAACAGGTACTTTCCTGCAAAAATTGCCAGCAAGTGTCAAGTACTGTATAATTTTGATACTAAACCGACCTGTTCTTGTGAAAATTCTAGTATTTATATTCTAATGCCCCAGTGTAGAAGAGAACGTGCAGTGTGGGACCCCACTTTCCTCAACTTTTGAGGTGAAGAATGCAAAAAATAAAGGAGAAAAACTTCTTGAGTTGTTCAGAAACATATTGCCATTTCTTTATTTGAATGTTACCTCTAAAGTGTGGCCTCTGTCATCACAATTCTGTCATCACATTGTCCAGGTATTCATTACCTTACCATAGACAGAAACAATAAAACCCCTGCAGTCCAGCATCAGCTCAGTGTGCAAAGTTTAAACAAGACCTGGCTCTGAAGTACCAAAAGAAAGTAACTCATAGTTTGAAGTTCTTGCAAGAAACTGTTTTGGTTTTATGTGTTTATAGTAGGAAACTGTTGGTTGTTCTTTGGTTTTCTGTTTTTATTTTTTTATCCCCAGCTGATGAAATTCCTGTCCAGTACTGTGCTCAGCCAACCAACGGGGTGGTTTATTTCAGAGCCGTTTCCAGCTTGAACACCCTTCCTGAGGAGCTCAAACCATACGTGCCGCTCTTCTGCAATGTCATTACAAAGTGAGAGGTTTACCTTCTTAGAAGCTAAAGCAATGAGATGTCACATGGCTTCCTGAAATTATATTGCTTTTAATAACTTTAGCAACTGTTTCTCTTCTTGTTAGAGAAGGGAAATGCTGGTAGGTTGGTGTCCTGCAGCAAGAGTGGTCTTCCCTCTTCCCTGCAGAGTTGCCACATTCTTTCCCCTTCTCCAGCAGTTTCTGCATTGGCTTGTTCCCCAGCATCAACACAAGCATTCCCCAAACAGACTGGGAAATTGATACCAATGAAAGAAAAAAAAAAAAAGCCTAGCAGAAATTAAAGTTTTCACTTGGATAGATTTTTTGGTCTGATTTCACCATGTGGTCATGGGAACGCTGACCCCATCATAGGGGGAAGAGTGGCACAGGGCAGATCAATTCAGCTGGGCTGGGAGGGATCTATTCTATTTATTGGTGATAACAGCTTGTGTGGTGTTATCACTGTGGTTCCATATGGATGTCAGTAGCAAGCCTGTACAGAAAGCATGCTTTTTCATACACCAGTTTGTTTGATGGAAAGACTTGGTGTATTATTTTTTTTCTTTCATAAGGTTTGAAGCATTATGCTTGCTTGATAACAGCCTAAGTTGTTTGGTTGCAAGATCAGTATTGGCCTAAACAGTCTCATTTGCAAGTGGCATATGGATCCTGGTTTTGGTACACACTGAAAATGGAAATAAATCTCTTATTGTTTTTTGCAGGATGGGATGCGGAGCCCTTGATTATAGGGAACAAGCCCAGAAAATAGAGCTAAAAACGGGTGGTATGTCTGTCAGCCCACATATCATTCCAGATGATTCACACCTCGATGTGTATGAACAGGTAAATTAATCATAAACTCCAAGATGTTACACTTGCAATAACAGCTCTGTAGTTAAAGGTCAGTCAGGGCTTCCAGGTAGAGGGTCAGCTCACGTAGATTGAAAACTTAGTGTATAAAAGGACTCGTGCCTTTTTGTGTAAGATATACGTTTCACAATTACAGTAACTTGGTCTTTTGTGTTAAGGGCAGTGCTTGATGTGGTTATCCATTTTAAGGCAGTGCTTCACTAGCACCTGTCACCATATTTTTGAGTGCTGCAAAAAATTTTGGAAGCAGAGAGTAGAGGACAGAATGGCATAATGTTATACTGCTGTTGACCTGTGTGTGTTATGTTAATGTGGTTCAGAAGCATGGAAGGTTTGCAAGATCATTGGATCTTTGTATTGGATGTAGCAGTCCTAGCAATACCCTCTTAAGATTTTTTTCAGACTTGCTGGGATCTGCTGGTCTGGTTTGCTCCCCATGGATCCTGGAGTTGAATTAGGGAGACTTCTTGGCAGAAAGGTGCTTCCCCAGAACAGTTTTATTTGTACTTCATGTGAAAAAGAAGGAATTCTATTTCTGAACTGCTGCTTACTGTTGAGAAGGAGGAATTGACAGGCTTGGTTTATGTAAAGAGCAACCACATTTCACGTCTGCTCTGATTTTAGTAGCACAGGCTGCATTGAAGTGTTTTTGTGATGTGTAGAACTAGGTTGGCATCATCGCATCACTTTCATAATAAGTTACTGTGCATTTCTCAGGCCATTGCTTTGGTTGTCTTGTGTAAAGGTGGTTTTTTTTGTGTGTTTTGTTTTCCTTTTTTCCTTCAGGGTGTGCTCTTTTCATCTCTATGCTTGGATAGAAATCTGCCAGACATGATGAATTTATGGAGTGAAATATTTAACAAGTACAGTACATTGTGTTTCATTTGTTTGTGTGTGGTTTTGCATGTGTCTTGGGCTTCTCTTTTTTTTTTTCCCCTCTTCCTCCAATCATTCTCTTCTTAGAGATCTTACTTTGGGATTTCTTTTTGTAACTGTGTTGTTGTATGGCTCCCAGTTTCTAAACCTAAGTATTCCATCATTTCCATAACTTTATAGTGGATTAAATGGAGAACAATCAGTCTAAAAGCTCTTTGTTGAACTTGGGCTGATGAAGGATTCAGTATTATAAATTCCTTTGGTGTACTTTTGTATGAGACCTAGAGACCTGCTTTTATGCTTTTTCAGCCCCCGGTTTGAGGAGGAGGAACATTTCAGGGTGCTGGTTAAGAAGACTGCCCAGGAGCTGTCAAATGGGATTCCAGACTGTGGGCATTTATACGCTTCTATTAGAGCTAGCAAAAACCTTACACCTTCTGGAGAACTACAAGAGATGTTCAGTGGGATGGATCAGGTGAAAAGCTAAAGGCATCCTTCAGCGAGGCCCAAATCCTCAACTTGGGAATTACAGTGCTCCTTTTTGCCAATTCTTTCTGTTGGGTTAACGTGTCATCTTTCTGCCTTCCTTCCCCACACAGGTGAAGTTGATGAAGAGAATAGCAGAAATGTCTGATATTAAACCAATACTACGCAAATTACCACGCATTAAGAAGTATTTATTAAATAGTGACAACATCAGGTGAGTTCCAGCTAAAAACAAAAGGGGGGTTTTGGTTGAAGAGAGGCCACAGCCTGTGACTGTCCATTTCTCAGGGTGCTTGGTGGAGCGTTTCGTAAAACAGGAGGTCTGTGGAAAAACTACCAAAATGTTATTAGTTCAAATTCTCCTTGCTTACAAAGTAGTAGCTCTGGCTTATTTTGCTCATTTTTTAGGTATGAAAAACTTAGGGCAAATTTCACGTGTAACTATTGTACCAAAAATGTGTAAATGGCCTGTAGGATTTCACAGAAATACAATCAAATTCACAATCAAAGTTCTGCCTTTTTATTTTTCCTAAAGGTGCCCAAGAGACAAATACTGTTGTATCATACTGTATGACTGTCCATTTCTCAGGGTGCTTGGTGGAGCGTTTCGTAAAACAGGAGGTCTGTGGAAAAACTACCAAAATGTTATTAGTTCAAATTCTCCTTGCTTACAAAGTAGTAGCTCTGGCTTATTTTGCTCATTTTTTAGGTATGAAAAACTTAGGGCAAATTTCACGTGTAACTATTGTACCAAAAATGTGTAAATGGCCTGTAGGATTTCACAGAAATACTCAAAATTCTGCCTTTTTATTTTTCCTTCAAGGTGCCCAGGAGACAAGTACTGTTGTATCATATTGTGTTGTAACAGTAGAGTGCAATTTGTTTTGGATTTTTTTTATCCTAAAAGGAAAATAGTGACACTCTGAAATCTGCTTTATGCATATATTGGAAAAAGTAAGAGAGCACTTTAAGGTGTTTAGTGTCAGGGACATTAGTTCCAAAAATAAGTCCATTTGAAGTGACAAAAGTTAAGAAGTTTTGTTTCGCAAAGCATGAAATGATGAATAAAATTGTGGAAGTATCTATATTGCTCAAAACCATGGTAAGTCTGACTGTAAAGAGAGAATACAGAGGACATCAGTTTCTTTGTGAGACATTTATATTTTGCAAAACTGATGTAGTCCTGTCCTGTGCAGGAGTGGCTGACAGCTACTAAAGTGTGGGTCTGAAGGTGTTTTGGGGCAAGCAAAGGAAAAGCAGTTGAACTGTGAGGTTTTTGGTTTGGTTTTTTTGGCATGTCAAATGCTGGATTGTGAGTATTTTGCTTTTTTTCTGACATAATCATTAACAGTAACTGTACATCTAATATTCTGATGATTTTATAGAAAATGCTTAGGAAGACAAAGGGGTACAAATTATAAAGGGCTGTCTGAAAACACAAAAGCATACTTAAAAACTCAACATGTATTTTTAACAGATGCTCAGTGAATGCAGCACCTCAACAGATACCAGAAGCATCTAAAGAAGTAGAGAAATTTTTGAAGGGCATAGCTAGAAGTAAAAAAGAGAGAAAACCTGTTCGTCCCCACGTGATTGAGGTAAGAAATGACCTCATTTGTGACCAGGGCATCAACCGCGGTGGGATTTGATCCTGGATAAAGAGCCCTGTGCGATCAGGAGCGGATCGTTTGAACTCGGGTGCTGTGTCCATACAAAGATGTCTGAAGAAATTTGCCCGAGTCAGCTCTGTGCTAAGCTGCTGTCTGTGTGTTTTGCCAGAGAGGCTGTCTTCACCTCAACAAAACAGACAATAGTAATCCTGCAGATCAGCTGTTAAGCCTTACCCTGAGGTTACTGCTTTTGCGTGGGATGTGTAAAAGAAATTCTTACTTTCTCTGTCACATCAAACTGTAATTTCTTTTTTAGCTGAGCTTTACTTGAGATGTTGGCCAAAAGGAAATAGGGCATGATGTGCAGCTCCTCAGCTGCATGGGAATTTGTTTAGTTATCTGGATGTTCAGGACATTTGGCACAAAATGTGCTTGGCTCAATAGAGTTGACAAAGAATCTCTTCTGTCAGTATGCAGATCTGTCTTAATTTCTCATGAGACTGGAATAAGCTCCCAGTTCCCTACCCATGAGGGAGATGAGTCTGAAACCTTCTGGGCCTCATGTAGTCTCTGTCTTGGTGTCTTTCAGTGCCAAATTACTCTTGAAAGGAAATGTATTTGGCATTTGCTTAGAAATTAAAATATAAAGAAGCTTATGTTTGTGAAGACACGGTCTGATGGTGGTTTCAAAGGGGTCTGAAGGGCAGGGGTTGCAGCTGTGCTATTGCCAGTCTAAATTATTGCATCACCTTTTAATATGAGGCTGGGTCTCTTGTAGAAATCTTCAGAAGTCAAACCTGTGGGAAGTGAAATGCTTACTGGTCTGCAGATCACAAGGAAACTAGTTAATGTAAGTACATCATTGGTTGGGGATATTGGTATTACAGGGCTGTTACTGATGCTGATGGTCCACCCTAAGCTGTTAAGAGACTCTCTTGCTGTTTAGAAGCTCACCACTCAAACGCAGCGTGCCCTTCAGTTCCACCCTCTGACTGGATTGTTTCTTTAAACTGCCCATTAACCTTCTTAATCCCTCCGTGTCATCCTCTTCCTTATCTTCCCTGTGGCTCTGGTGTGAAGATCATTTTGCTAACTCCGCATCCATGTGTGCAGGCAAATACCTGCTGGTGCTGTCTCTTGGAAGTGATGCTTACTTTATTTTTAACCTGGTTTCTTTCAGAACCAGGCTCGTGTGCTGTCACTCCCAGTTAGTCCCTTCCTGTCCTTCCTCTCCTTCCTAAGTGGTTCTGAATGGGAATCACACCTGACACAAGAGCATTGGTGACATGAAAAATGACAATCTGTATTTGGCTATAGGAGAGAAAACGAGCCCAGCATTCCCTGAGCTCTCCTTCGAGAAGAAGGCAGGGAGAGCTCAGCCCGTGGTTGTGTTTGCTCACCAGTGATGTATAGGCTGCTGGGCTTGGCCCAACCAACCAGGGATGTGTGAGGGGCCGGGGGACAGGTCTCTAGAGTTGAGAAAGGCTTGGGAGAATGGAAATGGGGTCAGAAAAGCCACTGGGGGTGTGTAAGGCTCTGCTCTTGCTAAGGTAAGCACACAAGTGGGTCTGTGTGTGAAAGAGGCAAAGAAGCGAGTGCTGCAGAGGCCTGGAGACGTGAAGGGGACTGGAAGGTTTGAGGTGGGGATGTAAGGAGGAATTTAATTTATTGCAGGGGATGTTTGAGCAGGGATTCATGGAACTGCTGCTGTTCATAAATAGTTCTCATTTTTTCTTGTGGATTTCAGTTTCTGAATCTGGTTTCAGTATCTAAAATTGAGTCTATCTGGACTGAAATACAGTGTGGTGCCATGTGCTTACGTGGACGTAGAAATGGAGAGTTATGAACACTTGTTTCAATCGAAGTAAAGCCATGGCAGGGGAGCAGCCAGGCAGGACTCCTGGTGATCATGCAGGGCCTGCACAACTGAGACACTGGTGTGCAAGGCTGGGAAGCTGATGGACAGAGTCCGTGTACCTCGTTCCCCAGGGCAGTTCTGTGCACTGGGTTGCTAATACGGCACAAGCGAAATGTAAGGGATTGGAGGTCAAGTGGTACATTTAGAGTTTGTGTCTGCATGTTTGGCAACATTTCATAGTTCTCAAAAAACCCAGAGTTCTCAAGTGGATAAATTGTCTCACCTGTGCTAATTGTGACAATGATACATTTTTCTCTTAGGATCCCACTTTCAAACCATGCCAGATGAAGACCCATTTCGTGCTTCCCTTCCCAGTGAACTACGTTGGGGAGTGCATCCGAACGGTCCCCTACGCCACTGCGGACTATGCAAGGTGGGGAACAGCATCAGCAGGGACCTTCTCTGTGTGTTGCATGGCACACACCAAAAGGGAAGTGTTGTTAGGCTGACCACAGGAAGTGGAGCGTGGATAGAAAATGCTTTGCAGCGCATGTGTCACAAATTCTTTATGGAGCAGTCTTGGCATGGCTAGGTCCAGAAATTAGGTCCAGACATGCCTTGTTTTAGAAAACAAGGTGCTGCCATCCCCCAACTTCCAAATAAACAGCCCTGCCTGAGTTGATGTGTCTGAGTTGACAATCCTATTGCATGTGACAAAGTTTAGGAGGCTGCTTTCCTATTTAAGTGAAATAAATGGAGATGTCCAAGGAGTGTTCCAAAGCAGTGCCACTCTTACAGTGATGTCACGTTATTCAGCTATTATTAAATATGGAGTATTGTTATAGCTTACAAGCAGCAGTGCATTGCAAATGGGGATCTTTGTGAACTTTAGAGGAAGCTGAGAATATTATTGTTGTCCAATTTGTTTAACATCTTTGCTGTTGTTATTTCTCTCGTTCCAGCCTTCGAATTCTTGCGCGGCTGATGACAGCTAAATTCCTGCACAGAGAAATCAGAGAGAAAGGAGGGGCTTATGGAGGAGGTGCTAAACTCAGCCACAATGGCATATTCACTTTCTACTCTTACAGGTACCAGTCGGGTCATTCTTTTCCTGTTTCTGTCTGAGGGGCTGCTGACTGCAGTTAGATATATGTATTTATTTTTTTTTAATTAGTTGTAGCTCTCATTCAAGATCAAGAGAAATAAAAAGAATGTTGAATCACAAGAAAGTGATTCAGTGCTGATGATGTTCAGATTAATTGCTTAAGGCATGCGAGTTGTGTTGATTAACACCTCCTTGATTTCTCTGCTTTCTCTCCTTGGGAAAGCCTGACTTATCTCTGCTGGTAGCAACCGTTGCTCTGTCTCTGTACTTAAGTGTTTACTGTCTTGGTGACAGATTTTTGTAAAACTGGCTTTCACGTGTTTCCTCCTGGGTTGAGGAGGCCCTAAAAAAGGGAATTCAAGACTGTTCTAAATTTGAGACCAGGAAGTAGAAGTGTTGTTCCCTAAGGTCCTGGGTTTGAAAACACGCAGCTTCCTGTGGTGGCTGTGGCTGGAATAATCAGAGGTTTGGCAGAAAGTGTCGCTGGTGAAGAGCTTCAGCTGCTTTCTCCTGCTTTGCTTCTTTTTTTACCAGTCCAGAACAGTTACCTTGCATTGATCTTACCAAAGCACATGCAGATTAAATTAGGACTGGAGGTATTAAAGGCTAGTTATAATCCCTGCTAGAAGTGGTACGTGGCTGCAGCCCTGGCTGGAACCCTCCCCGTGGGCTGACGGCAGCCAGCGCAGCACTGGGCCGGGATTCCCAGCTCTCTGTGTAGCTTCAGCGTGGTGGGACTTGTCCCGGTTGGTATTTCAGTGGTTCTTAACCTGTTGCACCTGTTTTACAGAAAGCCAAAACAGGTGTAGCAGGAAACATAACTCAGAGAAGATAGGGCATATCATAGCTATTACTGTTGATGTGACTGGCAGCTGTGCTCACTAAGCTGGTGCAGCAAAAGGGTAGTGCATTGAAACAGCGCTGGTTCCCCGTCTCTCTGCTCACCAGTTCTCTGCACGGCTGCTTCAGAACTACTTTTAGCCACCTGAACTTGCTGCATTTGTGTACCTAAAATTCTAAATATGCCTGGTTTGTAACACTTCTTTCTTCTGAGAAAAAAAAAAACCAACACATCTTCTTCTTGTAAACAAAAAGGAATTTTACAATGTGGTTTAATCCCCATGGATGTACGTTTGTGTGATGCACAGTAAACTGTGAATGAAATGAGAACACAGCAATTACAGTATTTCATTTTGTAAGACTAAAGTAATTAATTTTACCTTTTTTTTTCCTTCTAAGAGACCCAAATTCACTAGCCACCTTGAAAACATTTGAAAAAGCAGTTGAATGGGCCAAATCTGGAGAATTCACACAACAAGATATCGATGAAGCTAAGCTGGCAGTGTTTGCTGCTGTAGATGCACCAATAGCTCCTTCAGATAAAGGTATATTCTCACCAGCCTCACAGTCCTGCAAATATTATTTTTTTTTAATTTAAGTTTAAAGGGAAGAAAAAGTTGGTTTGCTAAACTCAACAGTGCAAGTGTGGGTTTGTTTTCTTTTTTTCCTAGGGATGGATCATTTCTTATATGGGATTTCAGATGAAATGAAGCAGTCGCACAGAGAACAACTTTTTGCTGTCAACAGCGCTAACCTGGTCGATGTATCAAACAAGTAAGTCAGTGCCCAACTTAGGAGAACGGTTTCTTCCCTTGGCCTTTCACTATTTGCTTTTGTAACCTAGAGAGAGAGATGTTCATTATGTGCTGCTGCTTGCATTGTAGCTACATTCTGAGTTTGGGGGAGATAGATTGGTTTACTTTTGAAAGGTCCACAAAGTGTCTGGAGGAATACGCTCAGACATCCAGCTGCTGGCTACATGAGCTGGTTCTTCTAGATGTGTAGGATCTTGTGCTTCTTTAGGCTTTAGAATTCTGGTCCTGAAGAGTACAAGGAGATAGACAGGGTGGTTAGGGCTCTGCTGACTGGGGAAAACCACTAAATACCAAAGATGCTGTAAAAGCAACAATGGGAATGTATCAAACAGCACTTTTTCCTGAGATGGGAATAGTTCTAACTGGGAGCTGAGTTACAGATAACTGAATGCAGCAGCTTATTTGTTTCTGTTTTTTCCTTGCAGGTACCTTGCAGTTGGGAAGAGCACTCGTGGTCAAGCTGTACTTGGCCCAGAAAATGCAGATATCACCAAAGATCCCTCCTGGGTCAAACGATGAATTGCTGCTGAACATCCAAGCTAATACAAAACAAGCCAATCTGCGTGACTATATCATTAGTGTTTTGTAGTAACTTTTAACTGTGCCATGGTCCAACTTAATTATTCATTGCTGCTTTTAACAGTGTCCAAGAAACCAGTTAAAAGCTGTCCTTCAGATAACTGTGTGAAGAAGCTTCTAACCGTGCAGTATTTGAGAGCAAGATTGATTTGCTCTGTTACGGCAAAGACAGACCTTAATATTTTATTGAAGATTCACTGCGCCGATCACCTATGAATACTATATAAATTAAATATTTTTCTATATGTAAAAGTCTAGAGTTTTAAATGGCATTTGTTTGAAATCGTGTCTGCTGTTGGATATATAAAAACTATGTCTCTTCGTTCTTTGGTGTGGTAATTCCAGCTTCCTTTGCATGAGCCACCTCCTGGCAGAGGAGCTTTGTGATGGTACATTCCACCTCACATCAAGCCAAGGTTGTAGTGAACTGTGGTGCAGTGGGCAAATCACTAATCAATCAGTTTATCAGGTATTTTAAGTTTAACTCAGTCATACTTTGATAGGACAGACTCGATTTTAACTTTTTGTCAATATTGAATGCTTCCTGGCTGGAAGGGCAGTGGCTTTTTTCCTTCACTAGAGTACATAGAGAATCCTTCATGAAGTATTATTCCTCCCCGTGATTAAAAGCAGGTGAATACCATTTCTGACAAGTCACTCGTGATGTTTGCAACAGTACTTTATTTCACTTCAGATACATTAAGCACATTCTGTAACTCAACACAAAGCTAGGCAGCTACACTTATTTTTGGGTGTAAGTACTCCGAAACAAAGTGCAGTAGATGAGTAACTTACAGAGTGCATAGAACGGGTGTTGCACTTTCTGTTAATGGGTAGTAGCAGTAACTGGTGCTTAACCTACTGGCTGCTAGGGTTTGTTTCAAACATAACACAAATACAGGACAAAATCTCTGTGACATCTGAACGTCTCGTTTCACATAAAGTGCTGGTACAATAATTTAAATGTTACAAAACAGAGCTGTAACGATTCTAAAGCATTGTTACCCACAATGTGCATCTAGTACAAGGATCTAAAAGTGATGTCTTTAGATGGCTCCGGTCTCTGCTTCCTTTGGGCTGTGCATGGCGACGTGCTCCAGCTGCCCTGAGTCTGAGACATCGTAGCTGGTCTTGTACTTGGCCAGGATTTTCATCAGTGGGCGCAGCTTCAGCCACCACTGCTCCTTGGGAATCCTGTGGCTGTGGAACAGGTGGGGTGGGAAGGAAAAAAGGTACAGTGATTTGCTTGGTAGCTACGACACACACAGTTTTTAGGTCATTTGACAACACTTAAGAGTAATGGCCTTCCTTATAAATCAGATATTGATTATCAGAATCAGATATTGACATTCATGGTGGGATATAAACACTGACCCAATATGGGGAGAAATAAGGCCAAAATACTGAAGGAACTAATGATGTTCTTTAGAGATAAGTGCAATACCAAATTGGGTGCAAAAGTGCTGCCCCACTAAACTGTATTGGAACTAAAGTACTTCTAGGCATTAGAGCAAAGACAATTATGATATTAGGAAAAATTTTTTCAGTGAAAGGGTTATCAGACATTGGAATGGGCTGCCCAGGGAGGTGGTTGAGGCACCATCCCTGGAGGTGTTCAAAAGACGGGTTGATGTAGTGCTGGGAGGTATGGTTTAGTGATGATGCTCCTTGTTTGTTGTGTGGGTGTCTATTTTTGTCAGTTAGGTTGACGGTTGGACAAGATGATCTTTAAGGTCCCTTCCAACCTAGAAGATTCTGTGATTCTGTGATTATTTACAAGGACAGTGGAGTTCCAGAATTCTTAGCAGGAGACTCCCAAGTATAAGGAGGCCAAAGAGAAAGCACGAAGGGAGATGTTAGTAAAGACAAGTGACCAATCCAAGCAAGTCACTGGCTGAATGTAGGCCAAAGACAGAAGCAGCATAGAGCTGGCAAAGGCAGTGTCAGCCTGCAGGGAAGAGGCTGGTTTGATGTGGCAGAAGGAAGCCAGTGTCAGGTGTTTCAGTGTCAGCAGTGGATACGTACACAAAGTCTGTTTCAGTCTTCAGCTCAGCCACAGGTTGGAACACAAGGTTGCGTCTCCGCATTCCCAGCAAACACACCGAGTCATCGGTATTGGCAAATACTTTTCCTAAAAGGAATGAAATAATTCAGGATCTCTCTCACACTTTTAAGGGCTAATACCCTTTTTCTGTGTAATTAAGTTGAATAGGGAGCTTACAGTAGCTTAATTCCAGTTACTGAATATTTAATGTAATGATAAAAATATCAATTAGTACTTTAATAGGGTTAGGAGATCTTCATTTTTTTAATTTAGCTTTGGTGATTAGCAATGAAAATACAGTGCAATCAAGCAACAACAAGATTGAATTTTAACATGAAGTTTTAAATTAGATTTTAGTAAATAATGCTTTACAAAAATTCCCAAAGAAGACATATTACCTTCTTCTGTCTCCCATGTAGCCACCATGAAACAAAAAGGAAGAACAGATGTAACTATATAACCATCAATTCCTTCATGCATGAAAAACTGCAATCACACTATTTTTTAAAGAAAGATAAGAAAACAGCTATCATCTGAATTATTGACCTCACTTAAGGGGAAATCTTACAGTAGGAAGCCCAGCAAGGCAGTACTGAATAATAAAAACATGATCAAGAGGAAAAGAAGTATGTTGACTAACAAACTAATATACATTCGTATGTTTGTGTAGTAAAGTAGTCTCATACACCAAGAGAGAACCAAAGCCAGTAACAAGAGAGAACACCAAATATTCCTGCACCTTTTCGGTAGGTTTCTTTCAGTTTTTTGGAGATCCACTGCATGGCTTTTGCAGAGATTTTTGTCCCGAAGTTTCTATCAAATGGTGAAGGTGCACCACCCTGTGTGGAAATTTAACTGTGTTAGTTTAGTTACAAACCACTATTTGTGTCTTTTTATTTCACCAGTCATCTCTGTTAATGGCCTGCTCTACCTCTTATTCCCATTCCCCAGCTTAGAAAAACAAACAAACCAAAACCCCCACCATGCCAATATAATCAAAACATGTAAAATTTGTGTTAAGCAGTCATCAATAATACTTTTCCCTTAGGTAAATGGTGGGCACTGCTTTCCCTTTTCCCCACTTCCCCTTGGTGCAGCTGATCCCGCACTGCCCAGCTACGCCACTGCCACAGAGCAACCAACAGCCAGCCTAATATAAAGGATTTCTTTTTTGTCTGCTTTCATTCCAAGTATTACAGCAGCTTTTATACAGCTCTGGGAACAAAAGTGTTGGTTTGGGTTTTTTTGAACCCTCTGTCTATATTATACAAAGTCTGATTTTTCTGTCCGTTTTCAGTGCAGCAGATGGGACTGAAATCATTTGTGAAGTAGTTCCAAATAGTTCCAAACAGATTGTTTGACTAATGCTGGTCTTGACCTTCAATATAAACTTTGCAAAATTTTATGCTGAAAGTGCCAAATGTTGAATAATCTAAAACCAGACAGGAGTAAGGGGAATATACATACAACTTGAAATGACTTAAAAGGAAAAACAGTTGTTTCACTACGAGCACTTGAGAAATTTGGCTCCACATGTACTTTTTAATCTACCTCAGTCTTGGTGGTTACTGTAGCTAAATCAGAAACTTCCTATTTGCCCCCCAAGCAGCAGTACAGTGAGATACAGAGATGTAAGGCACAAATACCACAGGGAGTAGCTCCCTGCTGTCACTTCGACAAGAACAATCTCTCTGAACTTACTTTCTTAAAAAAATCTCATCTCTTCCAGAGTTCAGAAGCCAGATCATTATGGATGGGCTAAGCGTGGTCTAAGGATGTATTACAATAATAGCAAGATAACTGTATTATCTATTTAAAAAGTGTAATTGTTTATTACGGGAGAGGAATAAAAATTAAAACCATTACGAATCTAATGCATTTTACCCCTAGATGTTTAAGAAGGAATTGCAATAAAATATAATCCTAACAAAAACTTCTGAGTTACCTACAAACAGAAATACCTTTAATTCCAAGTCAGAGTTGCTTGAAATGCTCAAATATTTTATGTTCTTTGTTTACACAAAGTTAAGCTTGACTGTAATTTTAATGTCATTTTTACCTGCTGCATGTGGCCCAATACATTTTTTCGACAGTCAAACACTCCTTTTCCTTCTTCAGAATACAGCTGATAAATGAAGTCAGTTGTGTAGTTCTCATTGCAGTTCTCATTTCTGTAACAATTAAGGCCAGCACACTTAGCAAATTTACTATTAAGCAGTGGATGTCTTTACAGCCACTGAATGACAAATGTTTTCCCATTTTCTTGCTCATGGCTTGGATCACCTCATCACAATGTTCACTGTCACGTAACACACTCGTGATTTACTTTCCCTACCCTGACATCACTGGCAGGTCATATGGAATCCAATGGTAAGAAAGGGAGTGAAAAATACCATTTTAGGTCTGACGAGTTCATTATGAAAAGGAAAAAGTTAAAACAAGTAGTCATTGACATCCAGTGTCATAATTTTGCCCTCTATAAAAGCAAGGATAATGAATAATACCTCAGGTTGTTCACTACCAATATTGTAAACATAGGATATTTTCTCACCCTACTCATATAACTAGTAGAACCTGAACAAATATAATGATGTCCTCATACAATTTACTGTGGTATTAGTTTTTCAGCCCTTTGTTACTTGGCATACTGAAAATAAATGCTCAGGAAAGAGAGAAGCTACAGGCTGATTCATGCTGCCTAAGCAGGTATAATTTTAAAACATGCCAATCGACATGTTTTAAATATTTTGATTTTTGAAAATTATTTTATTCTGTGTTATCTCCTAAACTCTAAGTAAGATTTTTATAATAAAGGCCATACTGTATGTATATACATGTATGCTAGTTTTCACACTACATATAGTAAGAAAGAATCTACAACAAAAGACAAAGGCGATGATAAAATAAGCTGAAAATAGGTTAAAATATTAGACTGTAGAGCAAATATATTTACATAGAAAGAAGAAAGTTTTGGACCTGAGCATCCAGACACCTCCCAGACTTGTATTCTGGAGCTACAACTTCAGAAATAATCTCATGCTAAAGGAATAATCAAGGAATACAACCTTAAGAGTGTCTTTGTAAGTGGCCAAGCAGCCTGCTTGGCTGGAAGTGCTCCGTGTCACTGATGCCATCTATCAAAATTTCCTTACCTCAGCACTAGACCACGCTGGATACTGGTTTTCATTTTTTCAGTCAAGTGTTCCACATTGGCCTAGAAACAACAAAAGTATTTTTATCAAGCTGTACAAAACTCTAAAAGAACGTTAATGAGCCCACATATCCTGAGAACTTCTGAAAAGTATTCCACATCAAATATTATGTGCAAATTCAAATAATCAGCAGGTTTTGGGAGATCCAGGATAATATACTGTGTATGATTATTCATCTTGGGTTAAAACTAACTTCTTCCACGCCACAAATAACTGACTCTAATAGCAACACAAGTTGTGGTTTTGTATGCTGTGCTGCTATAGCACCAAATTGGATAACATCAACGTACATTGAAGTACAGAAATTGCCACAAAGATTGCACCTTGCCCTTACTCCCTGTCCTTGCAAAAGTCCTGTTATGGATACAGTGACGGACTGCTGTGCTGGTATTCCCGTATATGACACGAAGAGCACAGGCTACTAAAAACTGAGTGGGGAGGAATTGCAATTCCTTTCACATTTCTCTTCCTTTAAGGAAATTTCCATCTCTTTAGCTTTTTATTTGCCCATGACTGCAGCTACCACCAACTACCTCAGAAGTGTAAAAACCTCATAGTAGACAAGTTCCATATCAGCTTACACCCTAATCTGTAATCCTTAAAGCCTGAGATCTTTATTTTAGTAACACCTCCGAGCATGCTCTGAATAGCTGTGGTATTGAAGTCAGTATCTAATACACATTTACAACTATTCAACTCAGGACATGAATACCCATCTAACACAATGGAAAAAATATTTCCGCCCCTCCCCCTCCCC